>NC_043992.1:41286365-41313865 GCF_902150065.1 Myripristis murdjan | reverse complement strand
TGCAGCTTTAGAATAACCAGCCAGATACAAACTGGGAGCTTTGTCTTTTGTTTTTGACTCAAACAACACAAGAAAAACAAATGATATACAGTGAAAATCTAAAATTTTAAAATTGTGTGTGTGTGTGTGTGTGTGTGTGTGTGTGTGTGTGTGTGTGTGTGTGTGTGTGTGTGTGTGTGTGTGTGTGTGTGTGTGTGTGTGTGTGCAGAGCTGGCCGAGCTCCCTCTGGTGCGTCTGGATTTCTCCTGTAACAAGGTGACGTCCATCCCCGTCTGCTACAGACGCCTCACACAGCTCCAGACCATCGTCCTGGACAACAACCCCCTGCAGACCCCCCCCGCACAGGTACACACACACACACACACACACACACACACACACACACACACACACACAGATGACCACAGCAAACAGGTGAGATCTGTCAAAACGTCAGCAGAAAACCTCAAAAAACACATTGTAGATTAAATCTTTTTCAAAAAAAAATGTTCATATCATGTTTTTTTTTTTTTTTTTTAGTTTTAAGAGACTGTTTTTGTGATTTGATTTGATTTGATTATCTTGTTTCACTGTTTCTGTTTTCAGTTTTCCTCACACAAACAAGAGCAGTACAGACTGGGTGTGTTCTGCTGTCCTGTGTTTTATTCTCTTTGGGTTGGAGTCGACAGAATGAACACACTACCTGTTACACTCTCTACACACACGAGCCAAGCTGCTGACCTCCACTCTCCCTGTCTGCGTGCGTGCGTGTGTGTGTGTGTGTGTGTGTGTGTGTGTGTGTGTGTGTCAGATCTGTATAAAGGGGAAAGTTCACATATTCAAGTACCTGAACCTGGAGGCCAGCAAGACGACGCCTGAGCTGCCCGACTACGACAGGAGACCCCTGGCCTTCAGCTCCTGGTCAGACATGTTCACCTCAGCACACACACACACACACACACACACACACACACACACACACACACACACACACACACACACAACAACAGATGTGCAGTTCTAGCAGATTCCATCAGGATCTGGGCCTCATTTATAAAACTGTGGATTTCACACATACAGTGGTGGAGAAAAGTTTTCGGACACCCTTAAAATTTTACACAATCTCAAATATGATCATGAAATATTTGTGGAAAAATCTTTTTTGGTGTTTCAAAAGGTGTGGCTGCATTAGACAGATACAAACAAATACAAATGATATTTTTTTGTTTATTGTTTACAAGAAAAACTAACAACACTAAATTCTTGACAGTTTAAATATGTCAGTTCTCAACACTGTCGGCATCAAAGTCAACAAATAACGGAGAATGTGTTCAAAACTGAACAAAAAATAAATAAATAAACCATCACATCATCAAATTAATATTTAGTAGTCCCACCATTGGCACGTAGTAGAGCTCTAATCCTGGCTGGCATGTTCCCACGAGCCTTTCACACTGTTGAGGGGTAATCTTGTCCCATTCTTCTTGAATTACTGCTTTTAATTCTTCTAAATTCTTTGGTTTACGCTTTGAAACAGACCTTTTGATAATCCACCACAGATTTTCAGTGGGGCTCATGTCCGGGGGTTGAGCTGGCCACTCTAAGACCTGGATGCTGTGCTCCTGCAGCCAAGCTCTGCTGGCCTTGGATGTGAGGCGAGGGGCATTATCTTGCTGAAACATCCAGTTTTTACCTCAACAGAACAGTGCACGGGCAGAAGGGGGAATGTGGGTTTCGAGAACGGTACAATACTTGGCAGAGTTCATTGTGCCATCACAGACAGTGAGATGACCAACACCAGCAGCACTCATGATCCCCAAACCATGATACTGCCTCCACCATGCCTGACAGTAGGTACTGTACATGCTGGAGATAATGCTTCGCCTGGCCTTCTGCGTATCCTCACATTAGCAGGAGGAAGATAAAGCCACAGAATCTTCTTCCAGTTCCTGGACGCCGGGCTAACCTCTGTCTCTCATTGATCAGGGGATTCTTGATAGCCTTGTAGGACCTTAAGCCATGATCTAAAAGTCAGCCACGTGCAGTGCGGGTGGAACACTGGACACCAGTTTGGTTTGACCTCTGCTGCTGAAGCTCCTGTGATGTCATTGGGTGGTTTTGCCTGCACATGCGGATCAGGATGCGGTCATTTCTTGCTGAAGAAACCCTTGGACGGCCAGATCTTGGTTTGTCTTCCAAGCTGTTGGTTTGTCTGTATTTCTGCAGAGTGGATCCAACTGCTGAAGGACTGCATCTGCACTTCCTGGCTATCTGGCGGCAGCTGTGCCCTTCCTGGCTGAGAATCTTTATCTTCAGGCGTGTTTCCTGTGTTAGGTTCCTTGTTTTAGCCATTTTTGTGTCTGAAGAACTTTCAGATGTGCTGCTTTATATAGACACCAAGCTTGGCAACAAAAATTGTGTCTTTTAATAAAAAGAACGACCTTCATCACTGGTACCAAAATGACCCAATACTCCAAATTTCTTATGTATTTTTAGGATTTGTTTAGTATTTTGGCTGTGACTGGACTAAAAGAAATTGCACTTGAAGACCTAAGAGTGATTTGTTAATGTAATATTTCACAAATGCATGGGCTGTCCCAAAACTTTTTTCCACCACTGTAAGGTGTTAGGTAAGCACAATACAGGAAATACACGTACACCAAAAAATATTCATATTTGTAAAATATTGCGTATGAACACCTGCACACAGTCCCCTTTAAAGGAATACCCCAATATTTTGGACAAAATTCTCTTTTCCCAACGTCCCCAGACTGAGACCAGATGTTGGACACCAGTTCCACCTCTGGACGTCCACTGGTTCAGTTCCTATGGGTAGCATTGCCTGTTAGCTTAGCATAAAGACTTGAAGTCTATGGGAGTTGTTAGCCTGGCTCCTCCCAGCAGCTCTGAGGCGTCTGATTCACACAGAGGATCACGTGGAGCTGAAACACACAGCTTGGGATTAAAAAAAACCTCTCTCTCTCTCTCTCTCTCTGTGTGTCTCTCTCTCTCTGTCTCTCTGTCTCTCTCTCTCTCTCTCTCTCTCTCTCTCTCTGTCTGTCTGCCTGTCTCTCTCTGTCTCTGTCTCTCTCTCTCTCTCTCTCTCTCTCTCTCTCTCTCTCTCTCTCTCTGTCTCTCTCTCTCTCTCTCTCTCTCAGTGTGGAAGAGCTCTACCCCGGTCGCCCCTACGGAGCGCTGGACTCCGGCTTCAACAGCGTTGACAGTGGAGACAAGAGATGGTCGGGCAACGAGGTCAGACACACGCACGCACACACACACACACACACACACACACACAGTGCATCCTTCAGCTCTGCTTCCTGTCCACCTGTGACCTCACTTCCTGTGTGTGTGCAGCCGGCCGAGGAGCTGTCGGAGCTGCCGATGCGCGTGGCCGAGATCACCAGAGAGCAGCGGCACCGCGACGGACGGGCGGCGGGAGGCCCCCTGCTGGCCAACGGCACACGTCAGACACCTTTCATTACCCTAAAGTCTGGAATACTGCACCTTTAATATTTAATATTTACCCTAAAGTCTGGAATACAGCACCTTTAATATTTACCCTAAAGTCTGGACTACAGCACCTTTAATATTTACCCTAAAGTCTGGAATACAGCACCTTTAATATTTAATATTTACCCTAAAGTCTGGACTACAGCACCTTTAATATTTAATATTTACCCTAAAGTCTGGACTACAGCACCTTTAATATTTACCCTAAAGTCTGGAATACAGCACCTTTAATATTTAATATTTACCCTTAAGTCTGGACTACAGCACCTTTAATATTTACCCTAAAGTCTGCACTACAGCACCTTTAATATTTACCCTAAAGTCTGGAATACAGCACCTTTAATATTTAATATTTACCCTAAAGTCTGGATTACAGCACCTTTAATATTTAATATTTACCCTAAAGTCTGGACTACAGCACCTTTAACATTCCTTAAAGTCTGGATTACAGCACCTTTAATATTTAACATTTACCCTAAAGTCTGGACTACAGCACCTTTAATATTTAACATTTACCCTAAAGTCTGGACTACAGCACGTTTAATATTTAACATTTACCCTAAAGTCTGGAATACAGCACCTTTAATATTTAACATTTACCCTAAAGTCTGGAATACAGCACCTTTAATATTTAACATTTACCCTAAAGTCTGGACTACAGCACCTTTAATATTTACCCTAAAGTCTGGAATACAGCACCTTTAATATTTAATATTTACCCTAAAGTCTGGACTATAGCACCTTTAATATTTACCCTAAAGTCTGGAATACAGCACCTTTAATATTAATATTTACCCTAAAGTCTGGACTACAGCACGTTTAATATTTAATATTTACCCTAAAGTCTGGAATACAGCACCTTTAATATTTAATATTTAACCTAAAGTCTGGACTATAGCACCTTTAATATTTACCCTAAAGTCTGGAATACAGCACCTTTAATATTTAATATTTACCCTAAAGTCTGGAATACAGCACCTTTAATATTTAATATTTACCCTAAAGTCTGGACTATAGCACCTTTAACATTTAATATTTACCCTAATGTCTGGGCTACAGCACCTTTAATATTTAACATTTACCCTAAAGTCTGGAATACAGCACCTTTAATATTTACCCTTAAGTCTGGACTACAGCACCTTTAATATTTAACATTTACCCTAAAGTCTGGACTATAGCACCTTTAATATTTAACATTTACCCTAAAGTCTGGACTATAGCACCTTTAATATTTAACATTTACCCTAAAGTCTGGACTATAGCACCTTTAATATTTACCCTAAAGTCTGGACTACAGCACCTTTAATATTTAATATTTACCCTAAAGTCTGGACTATAGCACCTTTAATATTTACCCTAAAGTCTGGACTACAGCACCTTTAATATTTAATATTTACCCTAAAGTCTGGACTACAGCACCTTTAATATTTAACATTTACCCTAAAGTCTGGAATACAGCACCTTAAATATTTACCCTTAAGTCTGGACTATAGCACCTTTAATATTTAACATTTACCCTAATGTCTGGACTACAGCACCTTTAATATTTAACATTTACCCTAAAGTCTGGACTATAGCACCTTTAATATTTAACATTTACCTTTAAAGTCTGGACTATAGCACCTTTAATATTTACCCTTAAGTCTGGACTACAGCACCTTTAATATTTAATATTTACCCTAAAGTCTGGACTACAACATCTGATGACAGATCTTGACCAGCCTGTTGCTCCTCCTTTTCCCTCTGTTCTTCCTCGTTTCTCCTCCTGTTCCTCCTCTTGTCCCCCTTCCTCTTGCTCCTCCTCCTGCTCCTCCTCCTGTTCCTCCTCCTCGTCGTTCCCTCTGCCCCTCCTGCAGTAGACCTGGAGCTGGAGCAGATAGACTTCATCGACAGCTGTGCCGGAGAGGAGGAGGAGGAGGAGGCGAGGAGTCGAGGAGGCGCGGCGGACAGCGTCAGCCTCAGCTCCCAGTTCATGGCGTACATCGAGAGGCGCATCACCCGGGAGGTAGGAAGCCAGCGGTTTGAGGGGCGGGGCTCTGAGATCAGTGACGAGTGAAGCAGGAATCAGCTGATTAATCTTCTGTCTGTGTGTTCAGGGCTCTCCGGTCAAAACCAGCTCCTCCAGGTCAGAGGACGCCAGGAGACACAACAGGTACACACACACAGCACAGGTACACACGCAGTATAGATATCAGGGATCAACTGATATTCATTTTTCAGGGTCATTGATGATTATTAGTAATCCAGGACACTGATACATGTTGTTTCGGGCTGATAGTTATTTGTAGTAAATTTGAAAATTGCAGTGCCAGAATTATAGTTTTTTGAAACACCAACACAAACCTTACTTTGAATTTAAAAAAAAGATTAATTAACATTATTATCTTAACAAAAAATAAAGAATACAACTCAAAAATAACCTAAAATCTTGTAAAAAAAAAACAAAAAAACAAAAAAAAACTTAAACTACCGTATTGATCTGAATATAAGACGATATTTTTTCCATTGAAAATGCCCTGAAAAAACACCCTCGTCTTATATTGGGGGTCTAAGCAAATACACATGTATTGTACTTGCATATGTTCCGTGCTTAAATACAGCACACTTCCCCCGCTCTGGCACGGTGGGGGGGGTGTGCTCCAGCACGGTACGGGCGTTCATGCACGAGCACATGCACGGTCACGCACGCAGCGGGCGAACGTGGATACAACGTAAATCATGCAACTTTCCTCCTGCCTCCGCAAAATCGATTAATGCGCGGCGCGATTACCGGCGATTGGCCGCGTCGCGCAATCAATAATCAACCGTGTTGTCTGTGTCGCCGTCCATGGTGCTGCTGCAACCGCGTATAAACAAATGTTGATTTATGATGAAAGGTATATATGGCAGTCTGTGTGCGCCGCGCACCTGTCAGATCCGGCAGACTTGACCGGGTGGGCGCGGTGCCTCGGTCGGCACCGGGCGGCATCAGGTGGGCCGGCCGGTGTGCGCCGCCACCCGGTTGAATGTGGCAGCCAGCTGACGTGCCGCTCCGGCTGTCAGTTGGACGCTCTCTGAAGTTACCTCTGAAACTGTTAAGGTAAATAAACATCCCTTAACCCCGGCCATGAGTGCAATGTGAGACGGTGGCGGTCTCAGAAAGAAGAGCTAAAAAAATGCCCACAGCCAGAGAAGGGCTTCTCGTGGTCCACAAACTGGTCGATTCAACGAGACTGACAGGAGGGTGTGCGATTTTGTGAATGAGAAATGATAAATTCTGAATATGGGCCTTGCTCATCAGCCGGGAGCGGCAGTCGGTCGGTCCCTGGTGGATCCATCCAGAAATACTTGAAAATACAGTTTGCAGCCTCCAGTGAGTGTGAATGATGTCCATCAGCAGCGTGTTGAGGGGAGGCTGCAGCGCTGCAGCGCCCCCTGCAGGTGGTGATCATACAGGATGTCAGTGATTGGTTAGATGTGCCCTCTGAGGCGGGACGTCCTGTCTGAGTGTGTGAAGACCGACTGGAAAAAAACATTTACTAGGAACTGCTTCCCGTTCACAAATTAAACAAATTCTCTGCTTTGATCCAACCAGTTCATGTTTACATCTTGTCAAAATCAGAAATCAGAATCAGAAATATTTTATTGATCCCTGAGGGGAAATTGCAGTTGCTCAAATTTACAAGAGAAAACTATATATAAGCATAAGACATAGATGATAAGATAAGATGATTATGATTAGATGATAAGAAATAGATAAGAAAAATAAGAAATATAAAGATATGTGCTTTAGATAGCAGAGAGAGACAGGAGAGGCTCGAACACGAGGCGTCCCCTGGATTTAATATGAAGGGCGATTTCATATCACCATGGGGAATGAACAAAATGTCATCTGCAAGCTAGCAGCCAGCGGCGTGATGTTTTGAAGCAAAACGCCGCAGGAGGCGTGGTCTGCAGTGACTGGACCAGCTCAAGGGCCTTGGTAGGTATTTCTCCAGCGGTTTCCCCCGCTTTGTTTCTGTGGCTGCCATCTTTGTGGTTTTGTTGTGCATTCGTTGGAGACGTTCTCGTCCTGGCGGATGATAAACGATTCAGGCTCGGGCTTTGGCGGCTGCTGTCTTTAGCCCCTCGTCCCATACGCAGCTGCACGTCCCACCGGGCCCTCAGGCTGTTTGGAGCGCTTGGTTTTCTGAAAGTCTGCCTCCGTTTTTTCACCACTCCAGTGAAAACAGTTTTGCTGCTGATAATCTTGGGTTAGGATTAGACTTTCAACAGACAGCGGGATCGGCTGATCAGCTGATGGGCGGGTCTTTAGTGTTGTGGTTAAGCTCCACACGCAGGCCGACACCACAGGGTTCACCCTCCCTGTTTTCCACAGTGCCATAAAACTGAGTGAGAGCCCGGGTCAGCTCCACTTTGGGGATTGTGTTCTCGGCCCGGGTCTCAGGGCAGCGACCGGACCACACCGTCTGTCTGACGGTGCGACCGGTCAGATGGTCTTAGCCCACCCACTAAATCAAAGTTTACAACAAAATCTGACATTTTGAGGCAATGTGCAGGCTGGAAGCTGATTGGTGCCTTCACGCTGAAGCTGTAATGCGGTCACAGGTGTTTATTTTACGACTTCAAACACGACTCAGCCAATCACAGCCAAGGACGGGAGCAGAGCGCTAACAGACTGTAAACTGGTGAGACGGTCCAACGGCAGAGAAACATTTACCAACACTGACGGTCTAACATCTCCTCCTGTCTGTCTGCCTGTCTGTCCCTCTCTCTCTGTCTCCCTGCCTGTCTCCCTGCCTGTCTGTCTGTCTGCCTGTCTGTCTGTCAGGAGTGTGGTTGACGGTGTGACGGTGCCCTCCGGCTCTCATAATCAGGTAAAGACACCCTGCGGTCTGTAAATGTGGTCCAGCTGTTGCTGAGTCACGCTCTCTTTAAGGGGATGGTCAACGAAAATCTGTTATTTTTGTCTCCAAACTCATTCTGAACTTTACAAAATGATATCGCAAACCAAATTTATTATTTTCAGTCTATGGTTTTCATCATAGAACTCCAGTGCACCTGAGCTGAGGTGGCTCTCAGGTGTCACCTGTACAGACAGTCTGAACAGTCCAGCAGCAGCCCTGCTTTCTTTTTTATCATCTAATGGATTTGAAATATTCTTCTGGAATGAGTTTGGTGATACAGTCAAAGTGAACCTTTTGCTTTTCAATCAGTTTTGAGGTGAATGTCGACATAATTTGGGGGGAAATTTCAAATACGTCCCTCGATAATTATCACCTACTTATTGTGAAATTGGCGACGCGCTCTCCTTAAAACATGCCGTCACTGCAAGGCCCTGAGATTTTACTGATCCTTCCTTACTTTATTTATCTCCCCTGGTTTTACTTGGACGAATCAAAACAAATCCTATTTTTATTTTGTTTTATTGCATTTTATTGTTCAGCTATTGACTTAATATTATTTTTACTGTTTCTTGTCTGTTTTTATCTCTGTGAATCATTATACACAGAGATTGTTATTATTATTATTATTGTTATTATTATTGTTAGCAGTAGTAGTAGTATTATCTAACCCTGAACACAGCAGAACCTGTTATGGTGCTGGAATGAACCTTTAAGAAAGTGTGGAATGTTCCAGATGCAGAATTTAAAGAACCTTTTAGTAACCAAACTGGGATCTGCTGATTTCTGATGTACCTTTTTTTTTAAAAATGGATTTTATTTAGTTTTTCAAGGTTGTTCCATGCAGCGTTTGAAGCATCAGTGTGTAGTCAGGTGAGTGTGTTGGTGTAGTGACAGCCTGCTCTTCCTGTCCTCAGAGAGCGGGGGCGGGGCCAGCAGGGGGCGGCGTGGAGCGGGTGAGGCGGGAGGCCCAGCTGGCGGCTCTGAGGTACGAGGAGGAGAGGCAGAAGTCACGCTCGCTGCAGAGAGACGCCGTCATCAGCTTCGTCAAGGTGAGACCACACGGCTGCAGCTGATCGATTTCCTCATTACGTCACCGATCGATCCCATTTCCCATTAACGAATGAAGGGTGTGTCGTGTGTAAAGTGTGAAAAATGAAGGCCGAAGCGATGTCTTCATATGTCCTCTCATCCTCAAACGCAACCAAAAAACCTCAAATTATTGATTAGATAAAGATATGAAAAGAGAAAAGGAAGAGAGGCGGAGCATCTCAGTGAAGCTGACATCTGACGGCGGCTGGTGTTTTTACCAGAGAAATGATTAAAAACAACAATTTCAACAGTTAAAATACACCTTTTGCTGAACAGCTGATCAGTTAACTGACTACTTGTTTATTTTATGGTGGTAAATCTGGTCTTGAATGAATGCTAACAGTCACACTGTCTTTCAGCATAAAGCAGCTCAGAGTCCAACCAAGTCCAGTCCAGACAGCGAGGTGAGGCTGCACACACTCTGCTTCCTGTCTGTGCTGCATGTTCAGTGGCTGTGTGTGTGTTATCTGTACCTGTCAGCACCTCAGGCTCCACCCCCCCCCCCCACACACACACCCACACACACACACACACCCACACCCCCACTCCTGTTCCTGAAAAATAATCTTGAAAAAGAAAATGGCTCTAGACGAGGTTTTCTGCCTCCCCTCCCCCCACCATGACGCCTGTTCACCCCTCATGTCACGTCTGTGTCTGTGTGTCTCTGTGCGTGCGTGTGCGTGCGTGCGTGTGTGTGTGTGTGTGTGTGTGTGTTCAGAATGTTTACCCCTCCAGACGCTCCACCCACACAGATGACTCCGCCCTCTTCATGGTAAGAGCTCGGTGACGCCCGCCCCAAAAACTGTACTAACGAGCCAACGATGTCAATCTTTCTTTATTAGTCCACGACTAAAACACATGGATGTGAATCTGATTTGTCCAAAGTCACTGAAACAGGTGCACATGTGCAATAAACAGGTGCACATGTGCAATAAACAGGTGCACATGTGCAATAAACAGGTACACATGTGCAATAAACAGTTACACATGTGCAATAAACAGGTACGCATGTGCAATAAACAGTTACACATGTGCAATAAACAGTTACACATGTGCAATAAACAGGTACACATGTGCAATAAACAGGTACACATGTGCAATAAACAGGTGCACATGTGCAATAAACAGGTGCACATGTGCAATAAACAGTTACACATGTGCAATAAACAGGTACGCATGTGCAATAAACAGGTACGCATGTGCAGTGAACTGGCACACATTGTACACCTGTGCAGTACACATGTGCAGTAAACAAGTATGCAAGTGCTGTACACAGGTACATGTGCAGTAAACAAGTTCACACAGTACACATGTTGTAAATATGTACATGTGCAGTAAACAGGTACACATGGTGCACGTGCTGTACACAGGTACATGTGCATTAAACAGGTACACGTGCTCTACACTGGTACATGTGCAGAAAACAGGTACACGTGTGCAGTAAACAGTACATGTGCTCTACACTGGTACATGTGCAGAAAACATGTACATGTGCAGTAAACAGGTACACATGGCACACGTGCTGCACACAGGTACATGTGCAGTAAAACGAGCACTTACCTGCATTGCATGACCAGTAAATTTAACTGCACGTGCACCATTTTTTTATCGCACATGTGCACCTGTCTGCTGCACATTTCACTGCACATGTACACCTGTCTGCTGCACATTTCACTGCACATGTACACCTGTCTGCTGCACATTTCACTACACATGTACACCTGTCTGCTGCACATTTCACTACACATGTACACCTGTCTGCTGCACATTTCACTGCACATGTACACCTGTCTACTGCACATTTCACTGCACATGTACACCTGTCTGCTGCACATTTCACTACACATGTACACCTGTCTGCTGCACATTTCACTGCACATGTATACCAGTTCACTGAACATTTCACTGCACATTTACCCCAGTTTACTGCACATGTTCAGCTGTCATGGTGACGCTGTGCAAATCAGACTGGCGGTCTCTGGCCTGTCTGACTGCTCTGGTCTCTGGCCTGTCTCACTGCTCTGGACTCTGGCCTGTCTCACTGCTCTGGTCTCTGGCCTGTCTCACTGCTCTGGTCTCTGGCCTGTCTCACTGCTCTGTGAACTGTCCTGCAGTGGACTACCTGTTACCTGCTAACCCACACACAGCATGCACATTTACTACATGCATGCTGTCAAACCCACACACACACACACACACACACACACACCTCCACCTGACCAACCAATCAGTCAGTCCCGCCATCATGATAGCCCCGCCCACCCCCTGCTCGCCCCCCCTCCACATTTACAGTTTGGAGAAGAGGAGATGTGATTATTGATAATTTGCTGATTAAAAAACAGGACCTGCATGTCCACTGGTGCAGCAGAGGATCTTGGGAAATGGTGTTTTCCAGCTGATAACAGACTCTGTCTCCTGGCCTCGTGCTTAGATGGCGGCGGCGGCGGCACCAATGAGACGCCGTCAGCGCTGTGATGTCATGTTGCGGCTGCATTAACGCTCTCTTCTGCCCTGTCCTCTGCTCTCATCCCTTCATCCTTTTCTACTTTTGACTTGCTTTGTTTGTTTTTCTTGTTTTATTTTCTCTCTGTTCTCGTGTTTTTTTTGTTTTGTTTTGTTTTTTGTCCCTTTCTGCTTCTGTTTTTGCTCTTCGGTTAGTTTTTCCTTCCGTTTGCCGTTTTTTTTTCCCTCCTTGTCTGTTTGTCTGTGTGTGTGTGTGTCAGTGTGTCCTGGTGTTTGAGATAGACACTGATACCAACACTATAAAGAGAAGGCCTGGTACACACAGACAGGTGACACACACACACACACACACACACACACACACACACAGGCTGTGCACAGTGGGTTTCTCTCATTCTCCCCTGAGTTCTGGTTTCCTTTCTGTTTAAATTTAATTTTCCATCCTTTTATTTCTGTCACTTTTTCCCTCTCTCTCCATCTTCCTTTTTTCCCCTCTGTCTGTCTGTCTTCCTGTCTGTCTGTCTGTCTGTCTGTCTGTCTTCCTGTCTGTCTCTCAGTCTCTCACTGGAGTGTCTATAGACGGGTGTTGTTCTCATCCTGCAGACAGCTCCACCTCCTGTCCGCTGCAGGTACTGCATGCTGCTGCCTGTCTGTCTGTCATCAGCGCTGCTCATGTGGTGAATAAAGGAATGAATTTTGTGTTTTGGTGTCACCGTTTGGCCCGTCCTGCCTGGGACTACAAGACGCTGCTGTTAGTCAGCAAAAAAAAAAAAAAAAAAAAAAAACAGAAGCTTCATCCGGTGTTAATAAACATTCAGAAATAGATCAGCCAGTCAGAGAATAAAGCTCTCTTTATATTCTGATGAAGAGCGCTCTTCTTCACCTCTCAGACCTTCTCCACATCATCAGAGAACTTAAATGTCTTATTTTTTCACTTGACTGAGAAAAACACTCTGACGTTCACAGTAACAAGGAAATTTTTTTTAAAAAATGAAAAAAGAAATGGATTTCATTTTGTACATTATTTAAATGTCACATTAAGCATGTTTTCACGTTTTCATCCTCATATCAGGATCCTGAGGTTCATGAGAAAGAAACTGCAGTCAAATTGAACTGTAGTTCAGTTGAGCAGCAGGTCCCTTTACTGGTTCAAACCCATCCTGACCTGTCTGTCTCTCTCTGACCTGTCTCTCTCTCTCTGACCTGTCTGTCTCTCTCTGACCTGTCTGTCTCTCCCTGACCTGTCTGTCTCTCTGACCTGTCTGTCTCTCCCTGACCTGCCTGTTTGTTGCGTGAAACTGTCTCATTAGAAGATGCTGATCACTGAGAGGATGTGAACCTGTCTGTCTCTCTGTCTGTCAGTGAGACAGGTCACTAACTGTCTGTGTTGTGTTTGTCCCGCAGGGTGAGGAGCGAACTGCCCTATCGCCTACAGGTAAGACCACACACACACACACACACACACACACACACACTGCTGACACACTCGCACTGCATCATGGGACATTGTGATGTCACGCTTCAGCTGGGAGGATACAGATGAGTCGCTGTGATGTCACAGCTGCATGCAGAGGCACCTGGCAGGTGGTAACCATAGAAACGGCAGTGCGGTGGCAGGCAGAGGGATGTTTTCTCGGGTCAGAGGTCTCACTCTGACAGACACGACACTCTTCACTGTTTCTGATGCCTCCATTTTGACTCCATCCCTCCTTTCCTTCCAGCCAATCAGTCGCCCTCTTACCCCAGCTCTGGGGGCGTGGCCTCCTGCCGGGCGGCCAGTCAGAGACCGGAGAGCTTCCTATATCGGCTCGGCCAGCGGGAGGAGAAGAAGAGAGGTAGGAGCAGGACGCCTCCTCGCGGTGAGAGACGCTCCCTTAACATCTGCTCCCTCAGCCTCACAGCTGCTGTCTCCTCTCTGTCCTGCAGGGGACGCTGCTGCTCCTCAGCCAGAGGAGCCCCCTGCTGCTCCTGCTGCTCCTGCTGCTCCTGCTGCTCCTGCTGCTCCTGCTCTGGTGGGGCAGGAGGCCGAGCTGGTGGAGCAGCTCCGCAAGGTAAGGCACACCCACTCCTCTCACACCGAGTCATGAAGGCAGTGTGAGAGGAGCACATTTACACTCAGATTCAGTGCCAGCATGACCTGTGATGATGATGATGATGATGATGATGATGACGATGATGATGATGATGAGTAATATTCAGGCTCCCAGGAACAGAATGCTTTTGTTTTGACAGTTTCTCTGCTGTTAATAAATCCTGGATCCTGAAGTGGAGCCGTTAACCCTTTGACACCTCAGCAGATTCATGTGGTTTCTTTGAAAAACAGCTTCACAAGAAATGAGCCAAAAATGTGCACAAAAATATTTAAAGGTTACAAGGACTGGACTGAAAAAATAGCAAAGAAATGACCTGAAATGTTCCCAAAGATTTTTTCCTGTAATGTAATTTGAAGTATATCATAATAGTAATTAGAAATATGGTTTTCTGGACGTTTTCCCGTGTCTTAAAATAATGTTCGAACCATTTTCTCTTCTTATTTATTTTTCTTGGATTTATACATTTATTTAAGCTCATTTTTCAGGTCTTTTTTTTTTTTTGAACAGTTTATTTATTGAAATTTTCAGGCAGAATACATTGTTTCAGAGTGAATACAACATTAATTGTTAACACCCCCCTCCCTCCCCCACGGACAAGAGTGGGACAAAAAAATTCAACAGTGATAATTAAAATAATGAGAACGAAAACAACAACAACGACAATAGTAGTAATAGTAATAATAATAAAAAAAACAAACAAAAAAAAACAATAATAATAAATAAATAAGTAAATTTAAAAAAAATAAATAAATAAAAATTAAAAAAAATTGAGAAAAAAGATAAATAAGACAAATTAAAAGAACAGTACAACAAATTAAGTTACAGCAACAGTAATGACCCATACACCTGTAAAGAGTGCACTATAGAGATAAGACAAGACATGTAGAGGACCAAGGACGTCATCTATAGGAGCAGGTCTATTATGTAAAAAGGTTATAAATCCTCCCCAACATTTATCAAAGACTGATGGTTTTCTCTTTAGATTAAACATAATCTTCTCTGATGGCAAGTATGACGTCAGTTCTTTAAGCCATAGAGAGATACCAGGGGGGTCCTCGCTTTTCCAGTTGATAGCTATACATTTGTTAGCTGCAATTAGGGCTCATCTGATGAAGCGAGTGTTGACCCTCATATTAACTGGTAAAATTGACAGGTCCCCTAAAAGTGTCAGCCGTGGATTGGCTGGGATCCCCACTAAACCTTTGACGGTGTTCAGAATAGATCTCCAGTACTGCTCCAAACATCTACAAGTCCAGAACATATGGAGAAGGGATCCTATTTCAGTCTTACACCCAGGACAGCATTCAGAGTGGTTACTACTTATCTTGTGTAGATGGTGAGGTGTCAAGTAAACCCTGTGTATGATATTAAACTGTAAAGGTTTGTGTCTGGTGTTATAGGAGAATGATTGAGAGCTACTACAAATTTCCTTCCGCTCAGAGTCCTCGAAAGCAGAGTCAGTGTCCGTTTCCCACTGAAGTTTTGCATTAACAGCTTTATTTTCTGTCAGGCCCGTTTTTTCAGGTCATTTTAACCGTTTTACTAATTTCTCTCACATTTTGGGTTCATTTCTTGCTGAGTTTCTGAGAGAAGAGGTTTCGGGGGTTAAAGGTCCTGACGTCTGCGTCTCTCTGCAGAACATCGAGGCTCGTCTCAAGGTGTCGTTGCCTAGCGACCTGGGAGCGGCGCTGACGGACGGGGTGGTGCTGTGTCACCTGGCCAATCACGTGCGCCCGCGCTCCGTCCCCAGCATCCACGTCCCCTCCCCCGCAGTGGTGAGTGCAGCTGCTAGGAACTCTGGGAAACCCGACGTCGACGTGCAGACGCTGATAAAGCGTTTTGTGTCTCTGTGTGTGTCTGCAGCCTAAACTCACCATGGCCAAATGTCGACGAAACGTGGAGAACTTCCTGGAGGCGTGTCGCAGGATCGGCGTTCCACAGGTAACACACACACACACACACACACACACACACACACACACACACACAGATGTATTATGGTAGCTCCCTGCAGGACGTGACGTGGAAACAGCTGAGCGTTAGGCGACTGTCTGTGTCTCTAACCAAATGTGACTGAAGCCTGGAGGAAAACACACGGAGAGGACGGTGATGTCACCGCAGCAACGCAACACACACGCCTCCACGTCCCCACACTGACACCAGATGTTAAACATCTGTTCCTCCTCTGCATTTCCTGTTAGCTTAGCACAAAAAACTATCTGATTCAAACCACTGCAGTCTTTTTATAAATTTAAATCTTCCAGTGGTTTCTTGGGGTCTTCCTCTAAAGAGCTCATCCACAGAGTCACCAGAACCTCACAGCCTCTGCTCTGCTCTGCTCTGCTCTGCTCTGCTCCGCCGTCTGGGAACGCCGGGCCGCTCCACACCCAGCCTCACATCGATGAAGAGGCGAGGAGAACCGGCTGGAGATCTCCTGGCCCTCCTGGCTCTCCTGGCCCTCCTGGCCCTCCTGGCCCTCCTGGCTCTCCTGGCTCTCCTGGTTCTCCTGGTTCTCCTGGCTCTCCTGGCTCTCCTGGCCCTCCTGGCCCTCCTGGCTCTCCTGGCTCTCCTGGTTCTCCTGGCTCTCCTGGCTCTCCTGGCCCTCCTGGCCCTCCTGGCTCTCCTGGCTCTCCTGGTTCTCCTGGCCCTCCTGGCTCTCCTGGCCCTCCTGGCCCTCCTGGCTCTCCTGGCTCTCCTGGCCCTCCTGGCTCTCCTGGCTCTCCTGGCCCTCCTGGCCCTCCTGGCCCTCCTGGCCCTCCTGGTTCTCCTGGCTCTCCTGGTTCTCCTGGCTCTCCTGGCTCTCCTGGCTCTCCTGGCCCTCCTGGCCCTCCTGGTCAGTCTGAGCTCAGCACCTGTACCGAGCTGTGTGAGAGAGTTTCAGGTGTGACTGCGGCTGAAATGCTGTGACATCATCGTCCACTTCCTGTTGTTTTCCTCCCAGAGCCTCTCAGCAAACAAACTGAACTAACCTCTCTCTCTCTCTCTCTCTCTCTCTCTCTCTCTCTCCCTCTCTCTCTCTCTCTCTCTCTCTCATCTCCATCCATCTTCTGTTCGACCAATCCGTCTCTCTGTTCTGTTTTTGATCCTTTGCCATGTCCATCCCATCCCCACACACACACACACACACACACACACACACACACACACACACACACACACACACACACACACACACAGGAGAGTTTGTGCTCAGTGGGGGAGGTTCTGGATGGGAAAGGGGGCGGGGTTTATGGGACAGTGGGTGTGTTGCTGTCCATGGCTCCGCCCCTGATGGGCGCCTCCCCTCCGGCCCAGCTGGCCGGCTTCGCCCTCTTCTATCTGTCAATCATGTCCGTGCTGTGTGCCATCTACTGCCACCTGGCACCGCACATCTGACCTGAGCTCACCTCACCTGCATGCTGCTAGTCCACACACACACACACACACACACACACACACACACACACACACACAGGCCCACAGGGGGAGGCAGTTGGTCCTGGGGCTGATGGGACGTCCCTTGTTTCAGACAGGATCTCACAGCCGGCGAGAAACAAACCAACATGTGAGCCGTTCCGTTTCCACTAAAGAAACGCAGGTTCTCAGGTGGAACGTTGTTCTCCGCAGGCGCGTTCTCCGGCTGCAGATCATTCCTGTTTTGGCTCCGCTGAGCCCGGGGTGTCCCGTGTCTGGGTTTGGGGTTTAGAAGCAGCCTCCTCCTTAGGCCTCATTTATACTCCTTTAAAAACCAATCAGTCCCATATGAAGACGCTCTGCTCTGTCCTTCACTTCATCCAGTCTGAACCCTTTCAAATCTGAAATAAGTGGATTTGACTTGATTTCTTTCAGGAAATGATCACAAAATGACACCCAAAAATAAAAAATAATAATAATAATAAAAAAAAACATAAAATTGCTACAAAACTACTGACAAACTTGTAAAGAATAACCTAAGTAAGTTATTAAATAAAAAAAGATGAAATTACAAGAAATCTACCTAAAATTGAACAGAGTATTAGCAAAAAAAAAAAAAAAAAAAATCAAGAAAATGACAGAGAAAACGAACAAGAACGTTACCATTAAATTACCACAAAAATATAAAATAAATGAATAAAAATTACAAGAAAGTTACAGCAAAAAGTCTTTAGGAATTAAAAAAATATATATAAATAAATAAAACAAACGGCTTCCATTGGTCGTATCTGGATTTAAGAGAATGTCACGGCATCTGACTCAACATCTGGTAAACCAAGTTCAAACTGCTGCAGCCTCTGTCCAGGCTCCCCGGGCCCCCCTGTCTCCACACACACACACACACACACACACACACACACACACACACACACACACA
Organism: Myripristis murdjan; assembly: GCF_902150065.1. NCBI lineage: Eukaryota > Metazoa > Chordata > Actinopteri > Holocentriformes > Holocentridae > Myripristis > Myripristis murdjan. Next base: position 41,295,512 of record NC_043992.1, on the reverse strand, counting down.
CACACACAGTGTTTTACAGTTCTGTGTATGCTCGTACTCGTTCACCAAGTCTTAAAGCCAGGCTCCCAGTTTGGAGTGGACTAGCAGCATCAAACCAGTGTCACCGCCCGCCCCGCCCACACAGAACACACACCCGTGACCCGAACGCAACCAAACGCACCCAGAACCTCAGACAGTAACAAGCACCGCCCCGCCCGAGAGCCTGGACCCGCACCTCGTCACTCCCAACACGACCGCAGCAACACCTTCTTGGAATAACGGCACATTTTGCAAAAACTTCCAAAATATTATACGTTTTTCCTTCATCCTGTGATAACACCCGAAGAAGAAGAAGAAGGAAGAAGAAGGAAGAAGAAGAAGAACCTTGAGTGTGTTGCACTCGATGTAAAGGAGGAAAGCAGCTGTGGCCTGTTGTGACAGAATGAATCATCACTGACGCCTCAAAAACAAGACAAGTGCTGCTCCTGTTCGCTTTGTCACTGGAACTCATCACCACGCTAAACCAGGCAGTGTTTTTGGAGAGAGACTGTCCTGCAAGCTGAAGGTCCCGAGTTCGATCCCCCGTCACCCCAAGTGCCCTTGAGCATGACGCTGAATCCCCAGCAGCTGCAAGAAAACATGAACTGATCCTCGTGCTGCAAACATCTCAGTGTGACTCCTTTAGTTGTATGATTATGTACCGGGTGGTAGGGGGGTTGATTCTGGATTCAGAGTGTGTGTGTGTGTGTGTGTGTGTGTGTGTGTGTGTGTGTGTGTGTGGCAGAGCTCGTGTGATAGCATCAGCATGTGCACACATGGAGGTTTTATAACAAGGTGCTGTGCTGAGGCTAACTGGCTGATATTTGCTAAGGCAGGTGGCTGGAATACGAGCTGGTGGTTGTATTTCCGCTGATGAATCATACAGTCCGGAGCAGAAATTCAGTGGTATGTCCCTTTAAACCTCCACCTCACCGTGCCAGAAAGGAAGTCCAGGTCCGCCTGCCACAGCGCTGGGATCAGACGGCATGAACTGAACCTGATTTTGAAACGTCCCGGTGTCGCGTCTGAATGTCAGCGTGTTGGTTTGGGGTTTGTTCCACCAAGTCGAGCACGTCCTGTTTTTTCGGCGTTTGTCCACGAGTGTGGCTTCGGACTGTCAGACTGGTGCGTTGGTCAGCCCTCCTCCTCCGCCGCCGCCCGTGGACGTGGCGTTGTGTCCTGAAAGACGCCGTGTGATTGGTCGTGGTCGAACGTGTAGCGAGACGCGGCTCCCAGTTTTTCTGACAAACTGCACATTTATCTGAAACCAGACAGTAAGCTACAGCTGCCAGCTCCGCCCACCGCGTTTAACCAGTATAGAGAAGGAAAGTGAACCAGAGCGCCCCCAGCTGGTCACGCTCACTCCTCTGGGGAAAGATCTGATTTGCACACTGAGCTGCTCCAGAGGTCCACAAACTTCTAAAACAGTGAAAACGATGGACTCAGCAGAGCAAATACTTCTGGTCCAGGATCTGTAATAAAGAGCACAGCAGGAAGTGGGCGTGGCCATTTGTCACAGGACACACCTCCCTGCTCTAGGGAAGTGACTTTTGTCATAGGCCACGCCCCCTTTTGGATTGAAAGGCCTGAAAGTTGACCAGGTGTTCTGTGGGCCAGGTGACACACCTGCTCCACAGGACATTCAGAAGTCCTGTGAGTGTTTGTGGTTGGCTCCGCCCACCGCCACACCCCCACAAGTTTGGCACTTCCTCATTGGATGGCCATTGACCAACCTTCCCACCAGATATGAACAGGAGTCCTGGTCCCGCCCTCTGATGTCACAGGGCGCAGTCAGTGATCAATGTCAGTACCCAGAGCGGATGTATTTGAAAAGGTAGTCGCTTTAAATTAGAATAGAGCTCATTACCAGCCAGCAGTGAAAAAACACACAGCGTTTTAAAATAATTACAATCAACAAAAGAATATTTTTCTAGGGAAAAAGGAAAGTTAATCAATCAGTGTGACTGTTTAATATTCTGTTTTCTAACTGATTCTGATTGGATGCAGGCCTTTGTAAATAAATGACCTTTTATGTCTCTCAAATCAACCACCAGGGGGCGCACCGCCGGCTCGCCCTCCTCCATGAGCAGCAGATCATTTTAGCACTTGATATTTAAATCAAACTGCTGGAGGCTTTAAGTCCCAAAATGTGTTTGGTTCGTCTTGTGAGCCCAAAGCGGCTGAATCGTGAGGCTGCCAGGCCCCGTTGTTTTTAACGTGACCTCAAGTGTTTCTAAGGGTTTCTCCAGACCCAGAGCGTGTGATCCTCCAGCTGACGTCCAAACGGGACGACAGCCGCGGGAGGATTGGTTCCTGCCTGTTGAAGCTCCTCCCCCTGTGCCTTATGATTGGCTGCCTGAGTGTTTTCACCTCAAACTCCCAGAGGTCTGCCGAACAGACTTTTTAAACTTTTATTGATCTGGAAAGAACTGGCAACCTTTAATTAAAAAAAAAAAAAAAAAAAAAAAAAAAAAAAAAACGTCTGTGTTGTTTGTCTGAAAACCTGCAGTGGTGTGTTTGGGCCAATGTACGAGGAAAGAATTACACAGCTGGGGGAGAGGGGGTAATATTCTGGGATAAAAAATTAGATATTCTCTGAGATTAAAATGAGAAAAACTCAAAAGTTTTAGAGAGAATAACTCAATTTCTGAGTCAATTATAGTCACAAATTTATTTAAAAAAAAAAAAACAACAACCTGGAAATATGTTTTCTTTCAGTTGTTTTTGTGGTGAAGATATGGCGTCACTCCACTTTGCTGAATCCAGTTCTTGGTTCCTTGACCAAAAACAAAAAAGTATTAAGAGTTACCGTATTTCACCAATTAATCGCCCGGCCTCAAATAGCCGCCGGGTTCTTATAAACGCCTGGGGTCTGCACCCATTTTGTGTATTAAACGCCCACCCGAATAACCGCCGGGGCGATTATTTGCATTATATTGAGGTAACCCAAAATAAGGCTATTCACCTTATTTTTGCAGAAGTAAACAGTTAGCCGCACAATAACTGTGCGGCACTTCCGTTTTCTGTCAAAATAAGAGCGCTAGCTAACGTTAGAAAAAAAGGGTGTACCGTAATCTTAAATGGACCGACTGTAAATATGTTGGACAGTAACTGTCATCACGATAATGACCTGGTGCAGGTCTGTGCAAAAATAAATAAAGGCCTGCAGCGAATAGCCGTCTGGTTCTTTTAAACGCCCGGGGTCCAAGTTGATTTGGCAAATTAAACGCCCCGGCGATTAATTGGTGAAATACGGTATTTCTCATAATGTTTTTGAGTTTTTCTTGTAAATTTACCAGTTAAATTTCAGAGAATATACAACTTTTATTTTCTTGTTAATTTACATCCCCTAACCCCCCACCGCCCTTCCCTGGCTCTGTAATTTCTTCCCGCCACAATGGCCCTAATATGCCGTCATATAAACCTCTCCTGAGGTATTTATGGCTGAAAAGTAGTTTTCGGGGTGAACTGTCCCTTTAAGGTGTCAGTATCCGGAGGCTCTGTGGTGTTTTTCATTTTTAAAATCCCAGCCAATCGCCTGTTGGGTTTCCCAGCCTGAACCCGGTGACGATGGTCTGGCTGCTTGTGCCAGTCGCTTCCAGACAGTGTGGAGTGAGTGAGGAGGAGGAGGAGGAGGAGGAGGAGGAGGAGGAGGGTGTGTGTGTCGTGTGTGTGTGTGTGTGTGTGCTCTGTCCTCGCTGCTGGAAAATGTTTTTCCCTCTGAGATCCTGCAACAATAAAATCATCTGAAACATCTTGAACTTGATCTTGATTTGCACACATCCTCACTCCCGGCGGCGCCTCAGCAGATTCATTTGATGTCTTTCACAAACCTGGGAAAAGGCTCCGAGCTGTTTAACGAGAAGTGACCGAAACATTAGCCAGAAATTAAATTAAAAAAAACAAAAAAACACACAAACAAAAGGTAAAGTTAAAAAACTAAAGCAAACAAGGAAATAAGATGAAATTAAGTGGACAAAAAAGAAAATCACCTGAAAATTAACCAATACATTTTTTTTCAGTAGCATAATTTCAAATACATGCAAATTGCAAATAATTGCTCATTGCCTTTTTTCCATCTTTTTGAAAGCAATGAATCACCACCAACGCCTACCCCCACCCAACACACACACACACACACACACACACAAAGAGGCTCAACTTGTTGGAAGTGATTCGTCCAAAAACTCTGGCAGCTTTGCCTCCATTTGCTGTTGTGCTGCAGCGCCCCCTGTGGATGGCTCCTGTCACTGCACTGGTGGATCTAAGCCGATATGCTGATGACATTCTCCTGCTGTTCCCTTCATTCTCCTCCTTCATTAGTTTCCATTTGTTTCCATTCATTTTATTATTTGTTGATGTTGCTCCCATGTTTATTTATTGCTGCTCCTCATTATTTTTTTTATCAGCTTTGTTGCCATGGTTACTCGTTTTTTTTTTTTTTTTATTCATTCATTTTGACACACCTTTCCGTTGTGTTTTTCCTTTCGTCTCCCCGTCTCTCCCTGTGTCTGTAGAGTCAGTTGTGTCTTCCTCTCCACATCCTGGAGGAGCGAGGGCTCCCCCAGGTGGCAGGAACCGTCAGCGCCCTGCTGGACCTGGCCCCGCCCAGACACCCTGTCACCACGGCAACCACACCCGGACCCTCACTCGCCATGTAGACGACGCCACCGCACTCTCACACTCTGCCTTCTCCTCCGACACCCTGCGTTTGTTTTGTTCACAGCGCGGCCATGTTGGATCCGCGGCCGCCGGCTAAACGACGATCTGAGCCGAGACACGAGCCGAGCCGCGAGGATCCGGCGCCGCAGCCGCATCACGTCAGCTAATGTTAGCACGCAGCTGCATTAGCATTGTCTCCAGACTAACTGGCTTCAAAACGTTAGCTAATATTAGCAGCAGCACTGCCTTCAAACAGATTAGGTCCATCATGTCAGCTAACGTTAGCGGTTAGCGTTGTGTTTGTGGTCGGCGTCAGATGTGCATGTTTTGAGGTCCGTCTGGAAACGAGGCTCTGCAGAAGGTTCTCCACGTTCTGATGTAAATGCTTTCCGCTGAACAAAAAAAGGTCGAATGGCGGTTCTGCTGCACGTTCTCCAGCTGGAGCTCTGTTGTTTTCCGACTCCGGAGCAGAACGGAGCGGCAGCAGTGTGTTTGCTAGCGTAGCCGCTTGCTAACATTAGCTAACATTGTGTTGTCGGAGTGTCGGCCCTCGTCTGGTTCACGTGGCTCCGCAGAACCCGGATCACACGTGGCTGCTGTGTGATCAAACAAACCCCAAACCCTCTGCCCTGGAGGAACACACACACACACACACACACACACACACACACACACACCTGTCTGTCTGACACACACCTGTCTGTCTGACAGCCACTGACCAGCCTCCCTGACGGACAGACGGACGTCTCTCCTCACTGCAGCCTGCTCTTTGTTCACAGGATTGTTTTATTTTGCACCATGTTATTAATATTATTCTGTGGTTTTTATTATTATTATTATTATTATTATTATTATAACTGCATCTCATTTTTAAATCTGTTTTTTACCGTGGTGTCAGTGACGAGCGCACGCCGCAGCGTCAGGTGACAGGAAGCTGCAGGAAGCGAGCTCATACTGACGACTAGACCTGAAGCCCACAGCCCAGCCTCAACGCAGCGGAATGAGCACAGCCTGCTGAGGGGGCGGGGCGACCAGGGGGCGGGGCGACCGGGGGGGGGGGGGGGGGGGGGGGGGGGGGCGGGGCGAAGGGGCGGCAGGCCATCACCAGCTCAGGAAAACACACGCTCTGTTTCTGAGCTGTTTTCTTGTTTTCTTGTTGAAAACATTTCATTCCTGCTGAGGACGCAGCGTGAACACGGGTTATCACCACGGTTACACATTTACAAGAGGGATCACACACACACACACACACACACACACACACAGACACACTATAATACTCTTGTAAAGGCAGACAGCTGCCACCTGACAGGCTGAGTCACAGCAGCGCCACCAGCTGGCTGATTCCAGAGCTGCAGCTTCTGTCCGCAGTGCTTTAAACTGGAGGTTCAGGCTGATCAGACGTCGCTGATCAAACTTGTGTTCATCAGGTGTCGGTGACGTCGTGCGCGAGCCGCGAGGCGCGAGCCGCGAGGCGAGGGTTAGGGTCCGTCCCGCCTCCTCCGGGAAAAACATTTTCTCCTCACTGAAGTTTTGAGGTTGTGCTCATTTCACCAAATTTCATCCGAGCTGGCTGTGGATATTTATTAATAGTTTAAAAAAAAAAAAAAAAAAAAAAAAACTTTTCTCACTCTACTCCCAGTGTTTCTGATGCATCATGGGACATTTTAGTGTATCACTACTGGTTGCTGTACAGAGGGGAGAGTGAATACTACTCAGTTGACACTAAAAACACAAAGTAGAGCTTAGTATACAGTATGAGAGCTGAGCAGGCTAGTATTCAGTATGAGTACTATGTAGGAGCTAGTACTGCAGCGCATGGCGGCGAGTACTCGGCGTGTGGCGGCGAGGACGCAGGACGGGCTCAGCGCCAGCGGCCCGGTGTTCAGGCTGAGAGAAAACGTGCTGGATTGAAGACAGACGGACTTCCAGTTTTTTTTATCTTTTTAAAAATGTATGTGTACAAATATATACTGTAAATATATATATATATATATATATAAATATATATATATGAAGCTGAAACTTGTGTGTTGCCACGACGACGCGGAGCAACATGGACGCTCAGATGACGCTGTCCCCAGTCGCTGGTCAGAGGACGAGAGAAGAAACTCTAATGAGGTTTGAAGAAGCCGCTGGCGTCGCTGTGGCCCCGCCCCCTGTCCACGCTGCCTTCAGGTCTCTAGGGGAAAGTGGGAGATGCGAGTTTTCCGCTTCAAAATCCAGTTCAGGCCATCTGGCTCCCTGAAGGATACAAGAGACTGATTTTTAACTGAAGCAAATATTTGGTGTTGAAATCTTTCAATTTTAACTTTATTTAAGTCTTTTGGGGGGCGGGGCTTCACAATAAGAGCAGGTGTAATAATAAAAAGTAAATTCCACCAGCAGAGAGACTTGATGTCCTCTGCAGTTTGGGGGAAACACGCATGTATGTATGTGCATGTATGAGTGTCGGCGCCTCCCTACTGGGTTTGAGTATTCATTCGCCTGGGAAAGTAGTTCCCCTCCACTGTGCCAATTTGAATGGATTTACAGTCATTTTAGAGTCGAGCCAGGTAAAAAGCAGGGTTTGGGTTTGGGGCGCTGGCACAGCCGAGCGTGCTGATGCTCAGCTGATGTTTCTGGACAGACGTCACGGTGATTACTGATGGGACGTCTGACACATTTGAGCTTCTCAACATTGCAGCTTTGTCGTTTTTTTTTCCCTGTTTGACCTGAACGCAGCAGCAGCGCCTGAGGGGCGGGGCCAGGATGAGCAGCGGCGTTTGAGTGACGGGGCTCCTCACACACCTGAGCGGCTGTGGCGTTCAGGTGTGCAGAGAGACGCTGTTACATGTTTGTACAGATGTGGTGGTGTTTGACTGCGGCGGCGGCGGCGGCGGGTCATGTGAGCGGACGGCGTGACTGAACCGTTTGACATTCCACACGTTTACATGTACGACAGGAGGACGGACTGCTTCCACCGCCAGACAGCTCTTTCCCGTTTTGTAGTTTTCGTTTTTACACTTTTTTCCCCTGGAAAGTGTCTGAAACCATGTATAGAAGATTGAACACGGCTGTAATGAAGATTTGGAGTTAACTTTAAGTGCATTCAATAAAAACCTTTAAGTGAAGTCTGTTGGTGTTCATGTTGAACTGAGCCGCTCTAACCCTCTGATACCCTGAAGGCTGATTTATGGTTCTGCGGCCTCGGGACGCCGCGTGGCGTGCGCCTCACGCCTCTGCGTCCTGTCCGTCTGTTCCCCGGAAACTAAATTAAACAACGGCAACTTAATTCCCCGCCGATGTTTTATTGTCATGTTTTTAGCTGCACTGACGAGCCTTTTCAAACCTCTGATCTGTGGCGTCAATAAACAGTCATGTTGCTACAAAACTCACTTGTTTTATTTTCTCTGACAAACAAAACAAGCTGCAAAATAACTGAGATGTGCAAACCCTCCGTAAACTACACACACACAGAACCATGAACCAGCCTTAACCCCGCGTGTGACTCAGCACGCGAGGGCCTGGGTGTATCCCACAATGCATCAGGAGTGTGTCTAAAGGAAGAGGCAGTCAAGGTGACAAGACAAATAAAAGTTATATAAAGTTGCTGTAGTCTCTTATATAAGTTCAACTGTTTTATTTCAGTCCATAATCATTTAGTAAAGGTTCTGGGACAGGACGTCCCAGCCGGCTCGGGGAGTTTGGACAGAGCGGATCATCGCCTCCTGCTGAGCCTCAGAGCCGACAGGAAATACAGACCAAGAAGAAGAAAGAGCTCATTTCTTCTTCTTTCCTTTCTTCTTGCCTTCTTTGGCTTTCTTTGGCTTCCTGAAGGGCCCGAGGCCCCGGCGCACCAGGCAGCCCCTCCACCAGGCCTGCAGCTGGGGGCAGAGGGCAGAGGGCAGGGGTCAGAGGTCACGGGTCAGAGGGCAGAGCAGGTGGTCAGGTGATGTGTGTGGATGTGTGCTGTATGATGGTGGTTACCATGGTAGCAGCTCTCCTCTCTGTCTGCTCTCTCTCCCTCCGCCTGCGCAGCCTCTCCTTCTCCTGCCGGTCCTCCTTCACCACCAGGTCCGCCTCCCTGTACTGCCACAGCACGTCCCGTCAGGACACGTCCCGTCACGGCACGTCCCCATCAGGACACGTCCCGTCAGGACACGTCCCGTCACAGGACGTCCCGTCAGGACACGTCCCGTCAGGACACGTCCCGTCACAGGACGTCCCGTCAGGACACGTCCCGTCACGGCACGTCCCGTCAGGACACGTCCCGTCACGGCACGTCCCGTCAGGACACGTCCCGTCAGGACACGTCCCGTCACAGCATGTCCCGTCACGGCACGTCCCGTCACAGGACGTCCCGTCAGGACACGTCCCGTCAGGACATGTCCCGTCACGGCACGTCCCGTCACAGGACGTCCCGTCACAGGACGTCCCGTCAGGACACGTCCCGTCAGGACACGTCACGTCAGGACACGTCCCGTC
>NC_043992.1:41251365-41281365 GCF_902150065.1 Myripristis murdjan | reverse complement strand
AGTCTCAGTGTCTCAGCGTCTCAGAGTCTCAGCGTCTCAGTGTCTCTCAGAAACGGGAAAAACGGTAACAAGCAACTTAGCAAGAAATGACCTGAAGATTTACAACGAATTAGCAAAAAGTTACAAGAAAATGACCTGCAGGGAGAAAAAGAAAAAAATATTAGGAAATTATCCAAAAAAAAAAAAAAAAAAAGAGAAAAAGAGAAAAAAGCGAGTGGGAAACGTCGTCAACCTGCTGATGCCGGCCAGCAGCTCGGCCTTCCTCCTCTCCTCTTCCTCCACCGCCTGCAGCAGACTGCTGAAGCTCTGCTGCTGCTGCAGCTCCACCTGCAGAGCACACAGCTGCTGCAGCACAGCCAGCCTGCAGGGTGCGCGCACACACACACACACACACACACACACACACGCACACACACACACACACACACACACACACACAGGCTGTTAGCACCACATGGTGCCAGTAAAGCTCATTCAGCTGAGAGGAAGAAACTCTGTCCTCACCAGTCTTTGTTCAGTTTGGTCAGGCTGGAGGTCGATGCCCTGTCCACAGCCCCCTGCAGCCACACACACACACCCACACACACACACACACACACACACACACACACACACACCATCCAGGCATCAGTGTGATTGACAGGTTGTGTATCTGGCAGCTCTTCTTGTTATTTCTATGTTGCTGTGGATCATTTTCTCAGCTTTTGCTTGCATGTTATTACATTGTTGGTGGTGACCCGGTGTGTGTGTGTGTGTGTGTGTGTGTGTGTGTGTGTGTGTTGTTACTGACCAGCAGAGCTCCTGTCCTGCTGTAGGCCGGCTCAGGCAGGAGGTGTCCCAGCACAGCCAGCTGCTCTGTGCACTGCTGCAGCACGGCCGCCAGCCTGAGGCCCTGCACCGTGCACACACCTGCCATCTGCACACACACACACACACACACACACACACACGCACACACCAGCGTCTGTCAAAACCCTTCCACCTTCATGTGAAGCTCCACAGGTCTGTTATCTGTGCCATCATTCATACCTGTAGGACTTGACTGCAGCTCAGCAAACATCCCTGTGTGTTTGTGGCGTGTAGGGGAGAGTGGGGTAATTTGTGCCAAGGGGCAAGTAGTGCCACCCCTGTTATCTAGAAAACCATAGAAGAGGCATCCATTTCACTCACCTTATAATGAAGGGAGACACATGGCTTGAGAGGTAAGCACATTTCAGTTCAAAAAACATTTTTTTGCCCTCCAAAGTCAAATTTCTATGATCAAGGTTTTTTGATTGCTGTGTTTGAACAATTATAGAAAACTTTGAAAACAGTTCACACAGGTTTTAGTACTTTAGTAAGCTACACCATGAGTCTATACAGTTAGCATGATGTTAGCTCAAAACAGCTGGGGGATGCATTTTTTTCAAAATGGTGGGCTTGGGGTAATTTGTGCCAAAGGGCCTTGGGGTAATTTGTGCCAGTGGCACAGCTTGTGATTATATACTATATATTACTTTATTGTATTTTATTGTTATTGTACATTGTCTTCTTACCTTTGATCACTAAAACTATTCAGATTCAGATGAAGATGATTTGCAGGTGCTCATTTTGGAATTTTTATTTTGTTCTGGGTGTGTGTTCATGTGGCGCTCGGCCTTGTTATAGAAAAGTGGCCTGTGATCTTGTTAAAATAATAAATAAATGTTAAATAAATAATTTTGTATTGAATTTGTTTTGCTTTTATATAGCATTATCATTTGTGAGATTAAAATGATCTGTTTTACTTCAATTATCAATGGCACAATTTACCCCAGTGTATTCTCTCTAATGGCACAATTTACCCCGCACCGGGGGCAAGTTGTGCCACAAAACCACTTTTTTTTCGAAAGCTATATTTCTCAAACAGTTTATACAAGATCCAAAGTGATTGTTCCCAGGGATTCACAACATCCTAAACTATATGTGCATATTTTAGTTGGAGGCATTACTGTAATCCCCTCGCTTTAAAGGCACTTTAAGTAAAAATTGGCACTATTTACCCCACTCTCCCCTATATGTGGACTTTTTTTTTCTTTTTTTCTTTTTTTTTACAAATGCTCAATTTCTTATTTCTGTATTCATAGTTGTAATATTTCATAGGATGCATGCACATATTTACACATAATGCACACTTTTAAAAAAAAATCTAATGTACATATTTTATATTTCTTGTATTTTTTCTATTTTTTATAATTGAATTCTTCTCTTGAGAATCTGAGCAGCTGCCTCTGAGCCAGTTTGTCCTCTGGGATCAATAAAGTCTTTCTCAATCTGACTCTGCTCCAGACCCGTGGAGCATGACGGGATCCACTCCTCAGCTCCATATATATTCAAAACATCCAGTAGTTTTGATTTGAAGATTTAAAAATAAATAAATAAATAAATAAATAATAGAATGACTTCCGCCTTGTTCCACTTGTTTCTTCCGGCAGAGCTCCCCGCGGAGGGCTGCGGAGGGCGGAGGGAAGTGCAGGGTTGCCAAGTCCGCGTTTTTTCCGCCAAATCGGGCTACTTTTTAAGTGTTGCCGCGGGTAACAAATTTTGTCCGCGGGTCGGGCTTGGGCAGACATGAATAAAGATTCATATTTTGAATGACTAATGTTTATACCCAAATCCTGTCAAACTGACTCCGGGCCAGATCAGCATATAAACCATCCACATGTGTCACCTGCTCCACAGACAAATAATAAGCCAATGCTGTGTGAGGCCACTCAGCACATGACCAATCACATCATCAGCACCACTCAGCTGGAGTAAGGTATCCCATATTATATTTTAAGTTCTGATATACTGTAAATTAAATAGGTGAAAGAACTGTTTCGGGAAATTGGCTTTAATGTTTATGGTGTTATTTTATAGATATAGCAATGCTGTTGGACTTTAAAAGCAACATATATGGATTTTTATGGGCATATTTTGAGTTCTGGTGTTGGGCTGATTTTGGGGCCCTTTTTATTCCAGGTTGGGCTTTGGGTTTTGAGTTGCTGTTTGGCTGCTTTTGTCTCACAGACCTGGCAACCCTGTGGAAGTGAGTTGGAGAAACCTGCTCCTGCGGGGAAAGAGGCTCCGTTTCATGGATCATCAAAGATCAAAGAGCAGATGAGCAGATGACGTCACGCCAGAGGGACAAACACACACACAAAGATAATATTCAGATATATTGATTCATACATATATTGATTACTTACGTTTGAACGAGCCGAGCGGTTCGTTGTGTCCTAAAATGAGACGGTGAGCGGTCAGTTTGTCCGTCACTATGGCAACGCGACGAGGCCCCCGGCACCAACCGACGACGTGTGCGGTCACTTTTTTCTTTTCCAATTTTACCACCAAACACAAAGTGCACACCTCACGTGCCGCCCTGCTGCCGGTGCACGCGCCAAACAAACAAACAAACACCAAACAAACAAACATTTAATAAAACTCGGTCATTTCCGATCAGGCGCCTGCGCGGCCACCTCTGTCAACAATAACTTCCCAGCGTTCCTTTCGAACTTCCTTTTCCTCCATTACTACCACAGTGCAGGTGAGCGGGTCCGGGGCGCCGACATGAAACATGAAATTAAACTTCACATGTTTGATTTGTTGGTGATATTGAGCAGCGGGACACACAGCGGCCACCGCCCGCCGGACAGGCCGGGGGCTGTGTCTGTGGAGCCGCGGATGGCGGAGATGTGCTGCGGATGGTGCCGGGAGGCTAGCGGGGAGGCTAACGGGGAAGCTAACGGGGGCTAACCGGGGCTAGCGGGGGCTAACGCTCCGCGGAGGCCGAGCGGGACGCGCCGCCCCGCCGCCGCATCAGCCGCTCCGCCCGCCGGGCTCCATGAGCGGTGGGTCCATGGCGACCCAGCGGCTCCTCAGCGCCTCGTGCCGCTGCTCGGTGTCAGCATGCGGGCTGGACCCTCTGAGCTGTCGGCACGGAGCCGGCGGCGGCTCTAAGCTAGCTGCCAGATTAGCATGTGGGGCTAGTCTGGCAGCTAGCTTGTTTTTGTGGCTCCAGATTACAGATTATAATCTGAAGTCGCTCGTCGTGTTGGGCTGCAGGTGTGTCTGTCCTGTACCTGCCGCTGTTCGCTGCTCTCAGGCGCCGCAGCAGCAGGAGGCTCACAGGCTGGGCTGAGCCGGGGCTCTAAGATATCAGGAGAAGCTCAAGTGTAACTCTCTCTCTCTCTCTCTGTGTGTGTGTGTGTGTGTGTGTGTGTGTGTGTGTGCGTGTGCGTGTGCGTGTGCAGGTCCCCTCGCCTGGAGAAGATTGAAAGATGCCAGGAAGGTAAGAGCAGCTCACCTGTGGCTCTGAAGGTTCAGTCTCACAGGAGCAACACGACACACACGATGAAAGATCTGAATGTAAACCAGGAAACAGAGAGAAAAGGAAAACCTGAGTAGTTTTCCTAAGTGATGTTAGCTGTGTCTGTAGTGTTAGTAATGTTAGCTGTGTTTTTAAAGTGTTGGTGGGCAGATTTGCTCCCTGGTGGTCTGTGGTGTCGGTGTTGATGGTTCAGTGTCCCACGCTGGCTTAGTGGTTCCCAACAACAGCTGAAAGAAAATCAGGGATGCCTCCTTTGCTCCTTACGCCCCTGAGCTTTGGAACACGACCTTTAGGCATCAGGAGGCCGGCTCACTAAAGATCTTTAAAGACTAAAGAGCCACCGTCTCCCTCTGGACTCTATCAGCTCCTGTTTCCCTCCACACTGTGCTGCCTCTTATTGTTTTATTTACATCTTCTGTTTTATTTCAACGTTCTCATCTTTAGACTTTCCTTTTTTAATTCCACCCTGTGCTGTTTTATTCTTTTAATGTTTTATTTAATGTGTTTTCAAATGTTCTTTTTATTGTGAGGCACTTTGAGCTGCAACTCTTATATGAAAGGTGCTGTACAAATACAAAAGTTTTATTATTATTATCCCTCCCATGCACAGTAACCTGTGCTGAAGTGACTCTGTTAGGTTTATTGTCTCTGGTGTTTAATGTGATCTGACCTCAGAGTGTTGAACTGTCCTCCAGCACAAATATAGAACTAATGTCTGAAACTGCTGTCATGACCCCCTGCTGCTATCAACACCACCACCACCACCACCACCGCTACTAATAATATCAGTCAGAATAGAGGCCAGAAGTCTGCAGAATGTTGAGTTTGAATTTATTTACATTTGCTTTACAGTTAAAAACCGAATCAGAGCAAAATTTACAAAAGGTCTAAAATAAGGTAAAAAGGCATTTTAAAAAACATTTTTAGAGGACTGAGCATAAAACAAGACGAGCACAGAACAAAAACACAACATACATTTTAGGAAATCACATTTTTTCAGATTCAACAGGACGCGGGCGCGAGGGAAGCAAGTGTGTTCATCTTTGTCATTTCTCCTGTCATTGATGTGATGTGTAGTCTGATAGCTGTGTGTAGAGTTGCTGCTCGATCACTGAGGTTAACCTGCCAGCCGGCTGGAGGTTTGATGTGACATCAAACTGAGTCGTAATGTGAACCACAGCTTCACCTGCTCTGTCACGACGCCTGGTCCAAAATCATTTGGTTTTATAGCACCTTCCATGCAACGTGCTTTACAATACAGGGGGAAAAAAAATGAGACAGGCGCTTTAAAACGAGCACACATCCTTGGCTGTAAAAGCTGGCGAGCGGCTGAATGACAGCAGAGGAGGGAAAAACACCTGAGGAAGATAAAAGATGGAGATGAAGTCGAGTTTGGAAACAGAAACGTGGAAAAGTGAAGACCAGTGGAAGTTACTTTGGCCAGTGAACAGATGTGTTGGGTCACTGGTGCCAGTGTTAATGCTGTGTGTGTGTGTGTGTGTGTGTGTGTGTGTGTGTGTGTGTGTGTGTGTTCCCCTCAGACTGTGGAGCAAAGCGATCTTCGCCGGCTACAAGCGCGGCCTGAGGAACCAGCGCGAGCACACGGCGCTGCTGAAGGTGGAGGGCGTGTACAGCCGCGACGACGTCGACTTCTACCTGGGCAAACGCTGCGCCTACGTCTACAAGGCCAAGAAGTAAGCTCCGCCCACACCTGCTCAGCACACCTGTCCTGAGCGACACACACAGGTGGATGACTTTAACCCTTTGAAGCCTGAACAGAGGGGCTGGGTTCTTAGAAAAACATTAGAAAGGCTGATGGACAGGTGTGTGTGTGTGTGTGTGTGTGTGTGTGTGTGTGTGTGTGTGTGTGTGTGTGTGTGTGTGTGTGTGTGTGTGTGTGTGTGTGTGTGTGTGTGTACGCTGGGCTTCGGGACTTATCAGGGTGGAACGAAGGCTGAAACAGCGTTTTCAGGGTTACCCCCTGCAGTGTAGATAGGGTCTTATTTTGCTGTTTTAATTGGTCCTGCGGGTGGGCGGGGCTTAGCAGGGGCGGGGAAACAAAGTCAGTACAGCAAGGTGTGTGTGTGGCAGTGTGGTGTGTGTGTGGTGTGTGTGTGTGTGTGTGGGGCAGTGTTGTGTCGATGCACAGATATGAACATTATCACAGAGTCGCTGCCACATCTGTTCAGATACAAACAGACGACGGCGGCGTTTTCCTTCGGCGACAGAACGTGCCGTTAAAACGCCGTCACAGTGTGGGACGGTGTGTGTGTGTGTGAGCACAGCACACACACACGAGGCAGGATCGTGAGTGAAAAGCAGCAGGACGGCAGGAACAGGGGGGTTTGATTGACAGGTGGATGGTTTCAAGGTTTCAGTGATTGAACTTTTAATTTCCTCCGAGGGCAGGATGAGGTCACCACTGTGGCAGAACCCGTGTGTGTGTGTGTGTGTGTGTGTGTGTGTGTGTCTACAGCTGCTAGAAGTCAGAATGTGTTTAAAGAATTGTATTGAAGCTTCTTCTGTTATTAACGATCTGGATTTGACAGTTTTATTCTTGAGGATTGTTGAATTATTATTATTATTATTATTATTATTATTATTATTATTATTATTTGTTGTTCTTGAACTAAACCAGTGAACTGACTCCACCCACCTGGCACCTGCAGCACAGCTCATCAAAGCACAGGGTTTTATTAAGCGTTATGGTGTGTGTGTGTGTGTGTGTGTGTGTGTGTGTGTGTGTGTGTGTGCAGGAACACGGTGACGCCGGGCGGGAAGCCCAACAAGACCCGTGTGATCTGGGGGAAGGTGACGCGCGCCCACGGGAACAGCGGCATGGTGCGAGCCAAGTTCAGCAGCAACCTGCCCGCCAAGGCCATCGGCCACCGAGTGCGAGTGGTGAGACTCTCACACACACACACACACACACACACACACACACACACACACACACACACACACACACACACACAGGAGTCCCACACATTTTCCAGTCGTGGAAAACTCAAAAACATAAAGTCCAGGAAACTTTTCTCCAGGTGACACGCGGACAAACGTCACGAGACGTTATTCTGAGCCGCTCGGCGCGTCAAGACGACTCTGAACGTTTACGCCGTGGTTTCCCCATCATCCGTAACCACGGCAACAGCCGTCGGCGTCCAACAGAAAGGACCCTCCTCAGGCTGCTGTCACGCTGCAGTGCACTGCTCAGTGTCCCAGAATGCATTTCACACCGACAGCGCGACATCAGGACTTTAAACGTCACTTTAATGTTTTTTCAAAAGTGGAGTCGACAGCAGCCTGTGATCAGTTTATCTGTCCAGCGAGCCGCGGTACAAAATAAGCACATTTCCTGTTTACAAAATAAAGGTTTGATTCAAACATGACTCGCTGAATACATTATAATCCAGAGCAGTGCTTTTATTTTGAAGGCAGGATGTGCCGTCCTCTAGTGTCGGTTCAGGTTCAGGTGATGTGAGCAGCTTCAGATACACATCTGCACACCGCTCGCCATCGCACAGGCTGAAGAGACGCAGTGCATTCTGGGAAGCTGAGTTTAACCAGTGAGCTAGCGCTGCAGACACGAAACATCTGGAGCATCTGGAGCATCTGGCTTCCATCCGGGAGTTTCTCTCGTCTCAAAGCGAGACGGATCAACGTTTTCATGTCTTATGTCCCAAACACGTTTTCTAGCAGAGGAAGCTTTTATTTTTTTAAGTCACACTGACCTGAGTCTGTCTCATGCTGAGCACACACACTGAGCCGTCATGTGGTTTAACTCTCTGTGTGTGTGTGTGTGTGTGTGTGTGTGTGTGTGTGTGTGTGTGTGTGTGTGTGTGTGTGTGTGTGTGTGTGTGTTTCAGATGCTGTATCCTTCCCGGGTCTGAAGAGGAGCACCGTCTTGTTGTTGTTGTTGTGTAAATAACAAATAAAACTGATCAGGTCCAACAAACCTCGTGTGTGTGTGTGTGTGTGTGTGTGTGTGTGGCTTCGTTCAGAGGAGCTGAAGGAGCTTTACAGGTTCAGAGAAATACATGAAGACAAAACATTGAGGTTTAAAATCAATAAAAACAGAATTCTTAAAAAAAAAAAAAGCAAGAAAAGTTTGAAAACAGCATCAAGAGTCGCTCCTGAAGGGATTATTGATTATTACTGATCAGTTATTAGTCTGATCACAAGGAAAATCAGCAGCCACATTTTGAAGTTGTGTGTGTGTGTGTGTGTGTGTGCTGCCCCCTACAGGCCTGAAATGTTATTGATTCAAAGTACAAAAACCCACATTCTGCTTAATGCAAAAAAAAAATTCCATGTGCCTCATGAACGGATGGAGACTCTTCAAAACAAAAACAGAATTTGGAACTTCTAGTAGTAATTAATATACACTACTCACAAAAAGTTAGGGATATTCGGCTTTTGGGTGAAATTTATGGAAAATGTAAAAAGTTCACGCTACAGTGATATTATATCATGAAAGTAGAAAGTAGAAGCATACACTGGTGATTTCCTCATCTCCAACAATTTGTTGAAACAAAAGCCAACAACAGTGGTGGATATACCACAACAAAAAATGTCAGTGTCAATAACTTGTCATGTGCCCTTGAGCATCAATTACAGCTTGACAGCGACGTCTCATGCTGTTCACAAGTCGACTTATTGTCTGCTGAGGCATGGCATCCCACTCTTCTTGAAGGGCGGCCCTCAGGACATTGAGGTTCTGGGGTACAGAGCTCCGAGCCTCTACATGGCGACTCAGCTGATCCCATAGGTTTTCTATGGGATTCAGGTCTGAGAAAGTGCAGGCCACTCCATCTGAGGTACCCCAGTCTCCAGCAGCCGTTCCCTAATGATACGACCTCGATGAGCTGGAGCATCAAACACCTGATGTGAATTTTGCCGTTAAACTCCTTGTTAGAGAACAGCAACTTGTGCAAAAAGTACTGAAACACTGAACAGTTGGACATGTGCATTCAAAAGTTTACAGAAGGTCACATTAAGTTCACCTGTAAAGGTTATAATGCATTTTAGCTTCATCCTGAAATTTCACCCGAAAGCCAAATATCCCTAACTTTTTGTGAGTGGTGTATGACCTGAAATCTGTAACATCAGATGATCAATATCTGATTTAATGTCTCAGTTGTGAAGTAAAAGGAACGATTGCCACATTTTATCATTTATTCCTGAGTTTAATATTTTAATCTGTGAAACAGATCCCTGCAGGTTCTTGATTTAAAAATAAAGTGAACTACACCTTAATGCTGTGCAGGTGATCACTGACCAATTAGAGTCTAGTATTCACCTTCGCTGTGTCATGGAAATAGAGATGAACTGTATTGATCCCAAACTGGTGAAGTTTTATGTTCCAGCAGCAGCTCGTCACATCACACAGAACAATAACAGCAATAATAAAATTAATGAGGAAAAAAACTTTGCACAGCCAGTAAGTTTAATAAAACAAAATATACTAAAATGTATAGTACTTGGTATTTTGTATTTCATATTTAAATGGTATTCTTACCCATTGTATTGTGTATTGTACAGCACTTTGTGCCTCTGGCTGTGAAAAGCGCTCTATAAATAAAATTTACTTACTTACTTAGAAAATCCACAGACCTTTGACCTTTTAACCTTTATGCAGAGTTTATGTATGAGGAAATATTTCTGCATAATGTCCACAGAACAGTGTGTATTTAAAATAGATGATCTCTATGTGTAGTTTTTCATGTAATTTCCATGTGTCAGAGACTCAGTTCAGCCTCAGGGAAAATATTGTTTACGTGTAGACTGAGTTATAAACCACAGTGTGACACAAAGATACTCACCTGTCAGTGTGGATCTAGAAAAACAGATTATTATTATTATTATATTCACATGAAACACTTTGGTCTCTGAGACGGTGTGTTAGGGCCATTACACTAAAAAAAAAAAAAAATGGGGGATTTGGTCTATTTCTGAGATTAAAGTTAATTTATAAAAAAGAAAAAACCTTTATGAGATTTAATTTTCTTGCAATTTTGTGACTTTATAATCCCAGATGTTTTGTTTTTCTCATAAATGTACCTCTTTAATCCCAGAGAATATTCTAGTTTAGTTTTTCTTCTAAATTCAGAGTGGTGGTTGTTTTCCTCTCGGATCAGATCGTTCCTCCTCTGCTGCTCCTCGTGCTTTGTCTGTTTGGCCCTAACGCGCCGCCGTACTTTCAATCTCGGAACGATTAAAAACAAACAAACAAACAAAAACTTTTATTCTGAAAAGCACCGCTGACACATCTGCCGCTGCTCTCCCGGTGGCGCGTGCGCGTGCTCGTGCTCGTGCTCGTGCTCGCGTGTGCGTCATCAGCCTCGGCTCTGGGAACACGGAGTTCTCCCCCACAGCTGGGCCGCGGTGCACTCTGGGAAGTGTAGTCCGCGGGAGGCGCAGCGACGCGCCGCACGGAGCCGCGCGGAACTCGGTTTCCCGTGATGCACCGCGGCGGGCTGCGCTGCTCCCGCTGGTCTTCATAAAGGAGCTGTTTACCCTGCTGCTGCTGAGAGCCCAGCGGCGGACCTGCGGGAGGACAGGTAGGACGGCGGGGTCTGTACTCATCAGCCCGCAGCTTCCTGTAATATCCCTGTAGTATTCCTGTAGTATTCCTGTAGTACTGCTGTAGTATTCCTGTAGTATTCTTGTAGTATTCCTGTATTCTTGCTGTAACGTTGCCGTGGCTGTGCGGGTTGTGTTTGTGTCACGGCAGCATCTCTGCGCTTATTTCTGCTGTCAGATTATAATCCTGTCATAACTCCGCGTGAGCCTCCGCTGCTCTTTAAATCGGTGTAATGTCCCTTTACTGCGGGACTGCCCGGAGTCCGAGACCCGGCGGAGCTTCGGTCAGAGCCGGGACTCCGTGCTGCGAGCCTGCGTGTGAGGAGAATCACAACACGGAGACTGGCTCCGGCGCTCAGAGTCACGAGAGAAAACTTTATCATCATCATAAGTGAAATTATAAGAAAGAGAAAAAGAAATAAGAAATACAAAAGATGTGTGCGTTAGAAATTTGTTGTAAAAAAAAAAAAAAAAAGTGTCTAAATATCTAAATATGTGCATTAATGCTGCGTGTGCGTTAATCCTGGCAGTAAAAAAAAAAAAAAAAAAAAAAAAAAAAAGTATGTGCATTATGCTGGATTATGTATAAATATGTGGATTATCACATTATTCATGTTCTTGTGTGTAGTGAGTGTGAGAGGCGGCTGAGAGCCTCAGCCTGCCGGATATGAAGGGATGATTTTGAGAAGCTTGTTGTCAGCTGCTGAACACTGAGGGGGTGCTGGAGGACCGCCGGCAGGCTCCTCCAGGACCCCCTCAGGGTCCCCACACCTCACTTTGAAAGCCACCGTCTCATGACATCATATCCTGTCACAACCTGATGATTTTCTACAGGCTGACAGAGCTTTGGAAAAGGTTTATCTGTCTGTCTGTCTGTCTGTCTGTCTGTCTGTCTGTCTCTGTCTGTCTCTCTCTCTGTCTGTCTCTCTCTCTGTCTGTCTCTCTCTCAGGGGTTTCCTGGGTGAGGAAGGTCAAAGGTCACAGCTCCATGTTGGTTATAGAAGATGAGAGAACATGAGTGCGGACGGGACGGCCCGGGGTCACGACCCTGCAGCGGGTCAGAGGTCACCGCCCGGCAGGAGGTCAGGCTCCAGGTAGGACACCTGACCACTGAGCCCATTTAACCCATTTAACCCATTTAACCCATTTAAATCATTGATGACATCCGGCCAGCATCAGTCTGCTGCACAGTGTGATGTCACTGGAGCCCCCCCCCGCCCATGCCCCGCCCCCCCTCAGTGCCCCGCCCCCTGTGAGGAGCCTGTTCCTGCTGTGGCTGCAGCTCATCACAAACTGAGCAGCAGCAGAGCAACGCTCACTAAAGCATTTAGAATAGATTCAGGAATTGTTCCAGTAACAGACACACACACACACACACACACACACACACACACAATCACACACGCACACACACACACACAATCACACACGCACACACAGGGCTTTGTTTACATAACGTGAGCCCTCCCCCCTCTCTGACAGACAGGCGGCACTGCTGGCCAATAGCCTGGCAGGGTTTGGTGATGCAGGAGGCTGGGGGGGCCACTGAGGCATCTGATTGGCTCAGGCTGTGTGAATGGATGCGGTGTGTGTGAGTGTGTGAGTGTGTGTGTGTGTGTGTGTGTGTGTGTGAGAGCAGGCAACGTGAGGCAGGAAACGTGAGCTGTGCACGTGCTCAGCAGCAGCGCGTCCAGCTGCTGCTCCAGTTAATCTGCTCACACAGAGGATGTGGAGCGTCGGAGCGTCTGCGGCGCTCACCTGCAGCCACGCAGCGACCGGAGGCCGCGCCGCCGCGCCGCCGCGCCAAACCACCAAACACAGCACGCTGCAAAGAGAACAGCAAGCTCAGT
Source organism: Myripristis murdjan (assembly GCF_902150065.1). Lineage (NCBI taxonomy): Eukaryota > Metazoa > Chordata > Actinopteri > Holocentriformes > Holocentridae > Myripristis > Myripristis murdjan. The sequence continues at coordinate 41,268,603 of NC_043992.1, read as the reverse complement.
GTGTTTACTCATTTCCCATCAGCATCAAAACAGCCTTCTCTCAGTCTCATCTTCAGTGCTGAAATCTTGTCTGTCAGTGTGATGAGATAATCCCGTGTTTCCAATGCAGCGCTGAACGCGCACACTAATCTCAGTTTCAGTCCCAGTTTGCTCGGTCCATATCAACCAGCAGGCGAATGTTCCCGCCCACTGGCCTCCATCGGAGCGCCAGGAGAAATGGCTGTCATGTCATTTGTATATAGGAGCTGGCAGGTGATTAGAGGGTCACATGACTCTAAACCCTGACTTGAGGACGTTCACTGAAAACAGGAACCAAGCAGAAACGTGTTGAAATCAGATCAGCCACCAGGATCAAGAAAATGACCCTTGATTCAAGAAAATTCCTGAAATAAGTTGATTAGCGTTGGACACAAGTGGGATTATCTCAGATTATCTCATCCCACTGGTAGAATTTTGACCTTGTTGGAAGAAAACCCAGATGTGAGCACGGAGGAGAGGCTGGATGACAGAAGGAGACCTTTGCAGCGTCTGTGTGGCTGCACCGACTGCTTCACCCACAAACCTGTCTGTTGTATTTCTTTTTTTTTTTTTTTTCAAACGTATGATATTCTGATGTTCCAGCCATGTGTGTACGATCCCTGTGGAGACGCCTACATGTAAGAAACAACACATACGAGCACGTGTTGTGAGCCGCCAGGCCGACTGTGCCGAGGGAGCTGACTGTTCAACAAACATGTTGTAGTTTGGTGTTACAGCTTCATGTTGTAGTTTTGTTGTAGCTTCATGTTGTAGTTTTGTTGTAGCTTCATGTTGTAGTTTTATTGCAGCTTCATTTTGTAGCTTCATGTTGTAGTTTTGTTGTAGCTTCATGTTGTAGTTTTATTGCAGCTTCATTTTGTAGCTTCATGTTGTAGTTTTGTTGTAGCTTCATGTTGCAGCTTCATGTTGTAGTTTTGTTGTAGCTTCATGTTGTAGCTTCATGTTGTAGTTTTGTTGTAGCTTCATGTTGTAGCTTCATGTCGTAGTTTGGTGTTGCAGCTTCATGTTGTAGTTTTGTTGTAGCTTCATGTTGTAGCTTCATGTTGTAGTTTTGTTGTAGCTTCATGTTGTAGTTTTGTTGTAGCTTCATGTTGTAGCTTCATGTTGTAGTTTTGTTGTAGCTTCATGTTGCAGCTTCATGTTGTAGTTTTGTTGTAGCTTCATGTTGTAGCTTCATGTTGTAGTTTTGTTGTAGCTTCATGTTGTAGCTTCATGTTGTAGTTTTGTTGCAGCTTCATGTTGTAGTTTTGTTGTAGTTTCATGTTGTAGTTTTGTTGCAGCTTCATGTTGTAGCTTCATGTTGTAGTTTTGTTGTAGCTTCATGTTGTAGTTTTGTTGCAGCTTCATGTTGTAGCTTCATGTTGTAGTTTTGTTGTAGCTTCATGTTATAGTTTTGTTGTAGCTTCATGTTGTAGCTTCATGTTGTAGTTTTGTTGTAGCTTCATGTTGTAGTTTTGTTGTAGCTTCATGTTGTAGTTTTGTTGCAGCTTCATGTTGTAGCTTCATGTTGTAGTTTTGTTGTAGCCTCATGTTGTAGTTTTGTTGTAGCTTCATGTTGTAGCTTCATGTTATAGTTTTGTTGTAGCTTCATGTTGTAGCTTCATGTTGTAGTTTTGTTGTAGCCTCATGTTGTAGTTTTGTTGTAGCTTCATGTTGTAGCTTCATGTTATAGTTTTGTTGTAGCTTCATGTTGTAGCTTCATGTTGTAGTTTTGTTGTAGCTTCATGTTGTAGCTTCATGTTGTAGCTTCATGTTGTAGTTTTGTTGTAGCTTCATGTTGTAGTTTTGTTGTAGCTTCATGTTGTAGCTTCATGTTGTAGCTTCATGTTGTAACTTCATGTTGTAGTTTTGTTGAAGCTTCATGTTGTAGTTTTGTTGTAGCTTCATGTTGTAGTTTTGTTGTAGCTTCATGTTGTAGCTTCATGTTGTAGTTTTGTTGTAGCCTCATGTTGTAGTTTTGTTGTAGCTTCATGTTGTAGCTTCATGTTGTAGTTTTGTTGTAGCTTCATGTTGTAGTTTTGTTGTAGCTTCATGTTGTAGCTTCATGTTGTAGCTTCATGTTGTAGCTTCATGTTGTAGTTTTGTTGAAGCTTCATGTTGTAGTTTTGTTGTAGCTTCATGTTGTAGCTTCATGTTGTATTTTTGTTGTAGCTTCATGTTGTAGCTTCATGTTGTAGTTTTGTTGTAGCTTCATGTTGCAGCTTCATGTTGTAGCTTCATGTTGTAGTTTTGTTGTAGCTTCATGTTGTAGTTTTGTTGTAGCTTCATGTTGTAGTTTTGTTGCAGCTTCATGTTATAGTTCTGTTGCAGCTTCATGTTGTAGCTTCATGTTCTAGTTTTGTTGTAGCTTCATGTTGTAGTTTTGTTGTAGCATCATGTTGTAGTTTGGTGTTGCAGCTTCTTAATGCTGAGCTTCAAAACACTTTTACCCACTGGATCATTTACATTTTACACTTTAGGGACAAAACAAAACTTTTTTTCAAAACTGAATTGGAAAACAATTCTTCAGTTCTAACATACAGAACACATGATGCAACCAGCTGACACTGAACACGGAAGTACAGTACACACACACACACACTCACACACTCACACACACACACACACACACACACACACTCACACACACACACAGCTGGTCATGCTGCAGTCTGTTCAGTCACATGGAGATTCACTTCCAGTTTTCCATATTGAACACAAATTTAATGTAACGACAAACAAAGAGAGAGAGAGGGAGAGAGAGAGAGAGAGAGAGAGAGACTCAGCAGTCAACAACCTGTCTCGGTCCAGACTGTGTGTGTGTGTGTGTGTGTGTACGTGTGTGTGTGCGTGTGATCTGAGTTATAAATAAAATGTGTCTAAATGCTTTTCGCCGTGATCCTTAACAAGATGAACCCTGTCGGCGTTTAGCAGGACGGTCCCGTCAGCTCCCCGGCCTCAGAGCAGCAACACACTCACTCACTCACACACTCACACACACCACAACACACTCACACACACCACAACACACTGTAAGGAGGGAGCGTTTCAGTGTGAAAAAGTCCTGAAAAGCCAACAGTGCTGCTGCTTTTAGGAAAACTCATGTGGAGGACTTTATTGGGCTGATGGAAAACTGGAATGAGCCCTAAACATGCAGAATCACTGGGATCCTTTAACGTGTGTGTGTGTGTGTGTGTGTGTGTGTGTGTGTGTGTGTGTGTGTGTGTGTGTGTGTGTGTGTGTCAGAGTGCGTTGGGTCTGCATGCAGATGGATCAGCTGTTGTCCATGTTAAAGAGTTGGAGGAGGGCGGAGCTAGGAGCCAAAACACACCAAGCAGAGATACTAACACGTAAGACGCACACAAACACACACACACACACACACACACACAAACACACACACACACACACACACACACACACACACACACACACACACACAAACACACACACGCACACACACACACACACACACGCACACACACACACACACACACACACACACACACACACACTCAGCTGCTTTCTGTCCTCAGGTTTCAGCATCCTGTCGACAACGCGGGTCTTTTCTCCTTCATGACGTTTCATTGGCTGACGCCGCTGGCGGTACACGCCCACAGGAAAGGGCAGCTCCTATTGGATGACATCTGGCCCGTGTCATCGCAGGAGAGTTGCCATGCCAACAGACACAGGTGGGTTTAGCTCCAGAGAATAGCGTTGGTGTGATTTCTTTCAAACAGACAGGAAAAAAGGCAGGACATGACCCAAACATTTGCAAGAAATGAGCTTAAAAAAAGACAAAAAGAAAAACAGAGAAAGAAAATTACTTGGAAAAAAGAGAAAATTATTATTATAAAAAAAATTATAAAAATTAATTATTCTATACCTAAGGAAAGTGTCAGGAACACTCGATTTATGATTCTTATGATATTACCTTTAAAATTATATTACAGCAGAAAATGTTTTCTTGTCTGGCTAATTTTCAGTCCTTTGTTTTCTTTCTTAATTTCAGGTCATTTCCTTCTTTTTTTAAAAAAATATTTTCAGGTTATTTTCTTGTAACTTCTAGTAATTCCTTGCTTTCTGGTTTTCCGGTGTTTTTGAAAGAAATTGAACGAGTGTCCCTTTGAAACGACGTATTCTGCCTTTAAATTCAGAGAAAGACTTTCAGCTCTGACTTTTCTCTGACTGTGTGTGTGTGTGTGTGTGTGTGTGTGTGTGTGTGGTGTGTGTGTGTGTGTGCAGGCTGGCAGCTCTGTGGGAGGAGCAGTTGAAGTCGCGAGGCGTTGAGGCGTCGCTGTATTCTGCGGTCTGGTCGTTCTGTCGGACTCGCCTGCTGCTCTCCTTCCTCTGCCTCACCGTCACCCAGCTGGCCGGCTTCAGTGGCCCGGTGAGTCCAGCACCACTAAAACCAGTACAACCAACCATTATGCGATGCAGCAGCCACTGCTGATGCTCTGTTCTGTCGCTCTGAGCTGCTGGACTAAAGTCTGTTAGCTCCAGGCTCCTGGCTCTAAAGGCTTGTCCTGAGTCTCTTCATGAATCCTGGCTGTGTTTTGGGCGTAACCTGCAGTGAACCAATCAGAGGCCGTCTCCCGTCCCCTTTAACAGCCAGGTGTGTCCCACCTTGGTGGGCTGCTGTTCTAATGGAGGATTCTCCAGGTAAGAAGGAAGGAGACGGAGTGAAAGCTCCCGAGCAGATCAGGACTCCATCTGAGCTCCCTGAGGTGAAGCAGCGTCCCTGTGTGTGGGACAAGCAGAGCGGACGCTCGCCGGCGCCCCCTATGGAGGCCACCATCACTGTCTGGATGGGGAAAAGACACCTGAGTCGTGCCCAGAGCCGCTCTGAGAGTTCCCTGTCCCGTGTCATGCTGCGTTCAGGTGTTCACTTTGTTTTAGAGTTTTTGAGACATTTGTGTGTATCAGGTTCATACCCACCAGGATGTCAGGACGTCCTGCAGACACACAATAAACAAACATGTGCATCCTGCAGCTTAACAACAAACATTCAGACACGTTAGTCTGCAGACATTTTCTGACTTCACCGTCTGATTTCAGTTCATGAACATGACCAAACGTTTTCACCGTGCCTCCTCCTCCGCCTCGGTCAGGAGAAAACCCTCCTGGTCCTTCATGTTCCCCATCTGGAAAAACAAACAATCCCAAGAGGCCTGTCTTAAACCTGACTTGGGTCTGTCTGCAGCCGGCTTGGTAAACGTCCCGTACCTGGAAAGAGGCAGAAATCTTGTGCTCGGAGGCCTCTATCAGCCAAGAGCCACAAAATCTGTGTAGAAATGCAAATGCAGGGACTTTCCTAAACTCATCAGACGAGCAGCTTCCTATGATGTTTTTTACCTGACTGCTGCGTTCTTCTCTGCTCAGCTGATTCACCTGCAGGCGTCTCCATGTGATCTGCTGCTGTGCTCGTCTCTTTCACGTGTCTTCTCTGGATATATGGGCTGTTTTTTTTTTCTTTTTTGGCTGAGCTCAGCGTTGGTGTGTGTGTGAGTGTGTGTGTGTCAGTGATTATCATCAATCACATTCAAATCTGCTGTCTGTCACCCCGACTTACGGGGGAAGTGGGTGCTGATTCACTGATTTGTTAGTAGTCCTGTCAGTCATGATCTCTGCACCTTTTTGCCCCGCCCACTGTCCACCTTCCCTCTCTTCCTCTTCCTCCTCCTCCTCCACCCTCAGGCCTTCGTGGTGAAGCGTCTGCTGGAGTACACCCAGCAGGGGGAGCCGGACCTGCCGTACGGCCTCCTGCTGGTCTTGGGCCTCCTGGCCACAGAGGTGGTGCGCTCCTGGTCGCTGGCGCTCACCTGGGCGCTCAACTACAGGACGGGCAGCCGGCTGAGAGGAGCCATCCTGGCCATGGCCTTCCAGAAGATCCTGCGGCTGCGCAGCGTCCGGGACAAGTCTGTGGGCCAGGTGACGCTCGCATTTCACATTTTGACACCTGCAGCTTCCCGTTTCCCTCCTCAGAGCGCTCGGCGGTTTGAGGTCGGAACAAACTAACACAAAGAAAAGCTGTGATTGTTTTTCTGTTTTCGCAAAAGCCAAAGCGCTGTGATCCAGGCTCCACCTGTCCTGCACAGGCTCCACAGAAAAATTCATGCTTTGACTTGGTGTCAAAAACCTGAAAAGTAAAATGAAATTAGGAGCGCAGCCCCTGATCACTGCAAATGAATAAAACAATTAAAGGCTGATTGATTGATTGATTGATTGATTTCGGTGGTGTCCAGTCTAACGGTGTAGTTTCTGTGTCCATCCAGCTGGTCAACATGTGTTCCAGTGACGGCCAGCGGATGTTTGACGCGGCGGCGGTGGGCAGTCTGTTGGCGGGCGGGCCCCTGGTGGCGGTGCTGGGCGTGGCCTACAACCTCTTCATCCTGGGACCGACCTCGTTGCTGGGGTCCGCCGTCTTCATCCTCTTCTACCCAACCATGGTCAGTAGGGGTGGGGGAAAAATTGATTCACTTAAGTATCGCAATTTTTTTTACTGAACTGATTGAAAGACGTGGCGAAGGAGAAACTAGCTCGTCTGTTTCCAGCAGGCCCCTTGACTCAGCTTTGACTGGAAAGCTGAGACTCTTGTGGATTCAATGAGCCACATTTGATTCATGTGTGATTATGTTGGCCCCCATAGCAGCCATTTCACTGCAGGCAGAGCATTTTGTCAAACTGGACGTCGCTGTAGAAAATGACCTCTAGTAACCTCTAGGAGAATCACAGCCTCATCAGTGTTCATTTCGTTGACAAAGACTGCGACGAAAAATATTGGTCAACGAACCTTTTTCACAGACAAAAACTAAATAAAAAGTCACATATGACGACGAAGACTGTGACGAAATATAACTGACACTTTAGTCGACGAATAAAAACGAGAGGAAAATGTTAGGGAGGGACGAACGAGAAGAGATCCAGACAGAACTGCCCTTTCTGTGGGACGAGTTCAGAAGAAATCCAATCAGAGTGAATATTCTGAGGGCAGGTTGATCTGTGCAGAGCAACAAGTGCAGAGCAGCAGGTAAAGGCAGCAGCAGATCCACAGTCACAGGAGGAGAAAGAAGAAGGTCACATAGTTGTGACCTAGCAACACCTGCACAAATACCTTTTTTGGAAAAATACTTTTTATATGGACAAAATGTTGTTTGTATAAAAAAAAGCCACCGGTCAGCATCAGGCGGGCCGGCCACGGCACCGGCTTGATGCTTACAGGCCGCGCCCACCTGGTCAGGTCTGTCGGATCTGACAGGTTAGCAGCACACACAGACTGCCATCCTCTCATTATAAATCAACTTTTGTTCATACGCGGCTGCAGCAGCACAACGGACAATGACACAGACAACATGGTTGATTATTGACTGCGCAATGCGGCCATTCGCCGGTAATCGCGGCATCAGGCGAGCCTACCTACTGGTTTATATGCAAGCACAATACATGTGTATTTGCTTAGACCCCAATATTAGACGAGGGCGTTTTTTCAGGGCATTTTCAGTGGAAAAAAATATTGTCTTATATTCAGATGAATACGGTAATAGAAAACTGCTTTGCAGCGAGGATGATTTTTTTTTTTTTTTTTTTTTTTTTTTTTTGCGCTCATGCCGCCCCCCACGTGACATGAAAATATGCCGCCCCGGGCGGATGCCCGCTTCGCCCGTGCCTAAAACCGCTACTGATCACGTCTTCCGTTGAGGAAGCAGAGGCTGAGGACCCAGAGGTGGAATCGTCCATCACCCAAGCTGAGGTCACTGGGGTGGTTCATAAGCTCCTCAGTGGCAGGGCAGCGGGGGTGGATGACATCCGCCCTGAGTATCTCAAGTCTTTGGATGTTGTGGGGCTGTCTTGGCTGACACGCCTCTGCAACATCGCGTGGCGGTTGGGGACAGTGCCTCTGGAGTGGCAGACCGGGGTGGTGGTCCCTCTTTTTAAAAAGGGGGACCAGAGGGTGTGTTCCAACTATAGGGGGGATCACACTTCTCAGCCTACCCGGGAAGGTCTACGCCAGGGTACTGGAGAGGAGGATCCGGTCGATAGTCGAACCTCGGATCCAGGAGGAACAATGCGGTTTTCGTCCCGGCCGTGGAACACTGGACCAGCTCTATACCCTCCGGAGGGTGCTCGAGGGTTCATGGGAGTTTGCCCAACCAGTCCACATGTGCTTTGTGGATCTGGAGAAGGCATTCGACCGTGTCCCCTGTGGTACCCTGTGGGGGGTGCTCCGGGAGTATGGGGTCCAAGGCCCTTTGCTAAGGGCTGTTCAGTCCCTGTACGACCGGAGCAGGAGCTTGGACAGAATTTCTAGGTGCAGCCGGGGGCCGGAGGGAGTCCTGTTCGGGAGTCACAGGATTTCATCACTGCTTTTCGCAGATGATGTTGTCTTGTTGGCTCCTTTGAGGCAGGACCTTCAGCAGGCACTGGGGCGGTTCGCAGCCGAGTGTGAAGCAGCTGGGATGAGAATCAGCACCTCCAAGTCCGAGGCCATGGTTCTCAACCAGAAAAGGTTGGCATGCCCTTGGTGGAGAAGTCCTGCCTCAAGTGGAGGAGTTCAAGTATCTCGGGGTCTTGTTCACGAGTGAGGGAAGGATGGAGCGTGAGATTGACAGACGGATCACTGCGGCCTCCGCAGTGATGCGCTCGGTGTACCGATCTGTCGTGGTGAAGAAGGAGCTGAGCCGAAAGGCGAAGCTCTCGATTTACCAGTCAATCTACGTTCCTACCTTCACTTATGGTCATGAGCTTTGGGTAATGACCGAAAGGACAAGATCGCGGATACAAGCGGCCAAAATGAGTTTCCTTCGCAGGGTGGCCGGGCGCTCCCTTAGAGATAGGGTGAGGAGTTCGGTCACCCAGGAGGAACTCGGAGTAGAGCCGCTGCTCCTCCGCATCGAGAGGAACCAGTTGAGGTGGCTCGGGCATCTGTTCCGGATGCCCCCTGGACGCCTCCCTGGGGAGGTGTTCCAGGCATGCCCCACCGGGAGGAGGCCCCGGGGAAGACCCAGGACACGCTGGAGGGACTATGTCTCTCGGCTGGCCTGGGGACGCCTTGATGTCCCTCCCGAGGAGCTGGCGGAAGTGTCTGGGGAGAGGGAAGTCTGGGTGTCTCAGCTTAGACCGCTGCCCCCGCGACCCGGCCCCGGATAAGCGGCAGACGACGAGACATGTTTTGTATTCCAACAATTAAATCTGAGTCTGTACTGCATATTCAGACCTTAATACCATTCCATGTCAGACTGATGGATACTTCCAATGACTGGAAATTCTGTAGAAACATTTAATCGACTAAAATCTGCTAATATTTGGTCTACTAAAACTAGACTAAGACTAAAAGACTTAAGACTAGACTAAGACTAAAACTCTTATGATATTTAGTCAAGTAAAACTAGACTAAGACTAAAAGATTTCAGATGACTAAAATATGACTAAAACTAAATGGTGTGTTATTCAAAAGACTGAGACTAAATCAGAATTTGCTGCCAAAATGAACCCTGAGTCTCTTCAGACTTTACAGACACAAACTAGAGGAGGATTCAAAAAAACAAAAAATTCAATAATTCTAATATTGAATCACAATATTTGTAGAATATTAGCACCCAAGTATCGCGATAGTACCGAATCTGGAGATGAACACATTGTCCCAGCCCTGAAGTGACCAAGGCACCGAACCTCCAACGGCCTCCAAAATCTGCAACCATCATTCTGTTTTTCTATCGACTGACCAGCGCTCTGTCTGTCTGTCTCTCTGTCTGTCTGTCTGTCTGTCTGCTGCTCAGATGTTCAGCTCCAGGCTGACGGCCTACTTCAGGAGGAAGGGCGTGGCCATAACGGACAGACGGGTGCAGAAGATGAACGAGATCCTGAGCTACATCAAGTTCATCAAGATGTACGCCTGGGTCAAGGCCTTCTCGCAGGACGTCCGGCGTGCGTACCCCCTGAGCGAGCGCTCTGCACAAACACGCCAAAAACAAACCGTTCAGCCGCCGGGCCACGGCGGAGGAGGAGCACGACGTCACCAGACGCCGGTGCACCTGGTGGCTTTGGCTGTCAGTAGCGAGGCTTCCATCCACCGGGTGTTTTAGCAGAATTTTCAGTTTGCACAGAAGAAAACCTGTATGGAAACGCTGGAAATTTGCAAAACTTCCTATAATTCACATAAAATTTGACGTCAAAATGAGCAGGATTTGTCGTTGTAGTTTGTAAACACAACATTCACAGTTGGCCCCTCCTCCCTGGATAAGCTAACCGCCAGCAGCCAGTTTTCCTTTCCTAGGATGGCAATGAAATGAACGCCGTTGACATCCTAGGAAAAATATTACACATCAGTTTGTACGTGCGTGTGAAGTTGTGGCGTTTTCTTTCCTCAGGGATCCGGGAGGAGGAGCGGAAGATTCTGGAACGGACCGGTTACTTCCAAAGCGTCACCGTGGGCGTGGCTCCCATCGTCGTGGTGATCGCCAGTGTGGCAACATTCTCTGCCCACATGTTGCTAGGATACGACCTAACAGCCGCTCAGGTATCAAATTGATAAAACACAATCAGAACTTTGTTGTAGTGTTTCACGTGTCGGCGCCGCATCGCTGTTACTGGACTCTGAATTTCTGTTGGCTGGTTAGCTACCTGTTAGCATCGCAGCAGGCTATAGCTAACCGCTAATGACAGGATCCCAGTGGTTTGAGTTTCCAGGTCCATGTTGTTGTTGTTGTTGTTGTTGTTGTTGTTTACGCTCTCATGATCTGCCAGTCAGCTGATCTGGGTGACTTCCTGTCTCCCTGCAGGCGTTCACTGTGGTGACGGTGTTCAACGCCATGACCTTCGCCCTGAAGGTCACGCCCTTCTCCGTCAAGTCCCTGTCTGAGGCCGCCGTGGCCATGGAGAGATTCAAGGTCTGTCTGTCTGTCTCTCTGCCTGTCTGTCTGTCTGTCTGTCTGTCTGTCTGCCTGTCTGTCTGTCTGTCTGTCTGCCTGCCTGTCTGTCTGTGTGAAGATGTGAGACAGGTAGATGTGATCAATGAGCACAAACAGAGCAGGAGAGGGTTGGGTGATGAGGAGGTTTGTTGTGGAGGCTCAGCTCTGCAGGCGGCTGGACGGACGGACGGAGCGACGGACAGAATGGATGAATAGATGGATAAATGAATGGATGAATAGATGGATAAATGAATGGATGAATGGACGGAGGGAATGTGCTGAGTGAGCAGAAACACATAGCTGAATCCCCATCTGAGGAAACTCCAGCCAAACCAGTTGGATTCACTTTCACAACACACACATTCCTCTGCCTGTCTCTCTGTCTGCCTGTCTGTCTGTCTCTGTCTCTCTCTCTCTCTCTGCCTGTCTCTCTGTCTCTCTCTGCTTGTCTCTTTGTCTGTATCTGTCTCTCCCTCCAGTTCTTTCTCCTCTTTCTCAAATTCAAATTAAACAGGTATTTGCATTGCCAAAGCAGACATTACATATGGAACAAGAAATCGGTACATAGAGCAAATTTAAATACTTAATGTATGTATGTATGTGTGTGTGTGTGTGTGTGTGTGTGTGTGTGTGTGTGTGTGTGTGTGTGTGTATATATATATGTACTCTCTGTTCTCTCTCTCTCTCTCCAGAGTCTGTTCTTGTTACCGGAGGTGGATGGTATACGGACGTTGCCTAGCAACCCCCAGGTTGCCGTGGAGATGCATGGTGCCAGCCTGGCGTGGGAGGGGGGGGGGTCAGAGCGCCCAGCCCAGCCCGTCGGTCCAGCCGGCCAGCAGACACCGGCACCGGGACAGGTCACTCCCATCATTCATGCTTCATCATCGGAGGAGTAAATAATATTCATGCTGTCACAGCATGTCAGAAACACAACAGAAACTCACTGACATCACCTGTTAGCTTCTCTGTTAGCTTCTGTCTGCTAGCTTCTCTGTTAGCTTCTCTGTTAGCTTCTGTCTGCTAGCTTCTCTGTTTGCCTCTGTCTGCTAGCTTCTCTGTTAGCTTCTCTGCTAGCTTCTGTCTGCTAGCTTCTCTGTTAGCTTCTCTGTTAGCCCCTGTCTGCTAGCTTCTCTGTTAGCTTCTCTGTTAGCCTCTGTCTGCTAGCTTCTCTGTTAGCCTCTGTCTGCTAGCTTCTCTGTTAGCTTCTCTGTTAGCCTCTGTCTGCTAGCTTCTCTGTTAGCGAGCCTGAAAACAGCTGATTAGCACTGGTTTCCTTTGAAGCCGCTAACACTAACCATGCTAACCAGCTCATTATTTGCTTTTCGTGTGTTTCTACTGGAAAGTGGCTGCTTGTGTTCACGCTGTGGGTCTGTAGCGTTAGCTCGGCTAGTGATGATAGCATTGCTAATAAGAGATGCTATCATCATGAGGTTGACCAAACCTGACACACACACACACACACACACACACACACACCCCTAGCCTGTAACACTGTAACAGTTTTGAGTATGAGTCGACAGTTCAGCCTCTGTGCCTCCTGTGCATTCACCCTGTTCTGCTGCTAACGTGGCTAATGTGCTAACGTGGCTAATGTGCTAACGTGGCTAATGTGCTAATGTGGCTAATGTGCTAACACGGCTAATGTGCTGACATGGCTAATGTGCTAGTGTGCTAACACGGCTAATGTGCTAACATGGCTAATGTGCTAACACGGCTAATGTGCTAACGCGGGTAGTGCGCTAATGTGCTAACGCGGCTAGTGCACTAATGCGGCTAACGCACTAATGCGGCTAATGTGCTAATGCGCGGCTAATGTGCTAATGCGGCTAACGCAGGTAGCATGCTGAGAGCTAGCTGCAGCAGGCCGCTGAGTTTGTCCTCTCTGGATAAAGAAGAAGACGTGTGTCAGCGGGTGTTTGGTTGCCTTCAGGTGCAGAGACAGAGAGGAGCAGGAGGAGGTGATCGGCTCCCTGCTGAGAGGACGAGGAGACGCAGCCACCAGCCCGGAGGAGGAGGAGGAGGAGGAGGAGCAGAGAGAGCGCCTCCGCCCCGTCAGCCAGCACCTGCAGAGCAGCCTGCACTGCATCACCCTGACCATCCAGCAGGTGGAGCTACATACACCTGCCACTGCTTTTACTGCACGCACGTGTGTGTGTGTGTGTGTGTGTGTGTGTGTGTGTGTGTGTGTGTGTCCCGGATAGTCCTGCATCCCAGATGAAAAAACACACAGTTCTGATGCAGCCTCACTGTTTTCTCTCTTACGCTGTCGTATATTTAACCACAGTCGGAAAATGAAAATAAGCCAAAAGAAATTAGAGACAGTAAAGTGTTTTCATGTCATGCTGTCTGCTGAAAAGCGGCGGAGCCGGGTTAAAGCGGCGGAGCCGGGTTAAAGCGGCGGAGCCGGGTTAAAGCGGCGGAGCCGGGTTAAAGCGGCGCTGTCAACAGATGGTGCTGAGTGCTAACAGGTTCAGCTGGAACATATGAGGCCCTGTCCCACGGCCGGCTGCCAAGTGTGAGGCTTCCTCGTTACAAATGTGTGTTCTTCTGTGTAAACCAACAGATTTTTTATTACTGCTAAGTATCAATATATTAATATCAATATCAGTGCCAGAAATCCAGTATCTGTCAACTCTAGTTACAACCTGGAGGAGCTTTTATTTTTGTTGTGTTAACATCAGTTATTAAACCTGTGTGTGTGTGTGTGTGTGTGTGTGTGTGTGTGTGTCCAGGGGAAGCTGGTCGGTGTGTGTGGCAGTGTTGGCAGTGGGAAAACCTCCCTGATCTCCGCCATCTTAGGACAGGTGAGCTCACAAGATAATACAGTACTTATAATAATTCTAGAAGGGAGTATATCCAGCTTTAGTCCACACACGGAGATGGTCCACCTGTAAGTGCTGCCCCCGCTGGACACAGCACTGACCTGCAGGCTGTTTAGCTCAGTGCTGCCCCCGCTGGACACAGCACTGACCTGCAGGCTGTTTAGCTCAGTGCTGCCCCCGCTGGACACAACACTGACCTGCAGGCTGTTTAGCTCAGTGCTGCCCCCGCTGGACACAACACTGACCTGCAGGCTGTTTAGCTCAGTGCTGCCCCCGCTGGACACAACACTGACCTGCAGGCTGTTTAGCTCAGTGCTGCCCCCGCTGGACACAGCACTGACCTGCACCCTGTGTTGTGTTTGCAGATGACTCTGTTGGAGGGAAGTGTTGATGTTCGAGGAGACTTCGCCTACGTGGCTCAGCAGGCCTGGATCCTGAACGCCACGCTGAGAGACAACATCCTGTTTGGACTGGAGTACCAGGAAGACAGGTGAGAGGGAGACAGGCGAAAGGGAGACAGGTGAGAGGAAGCAGGCCAGCCAGTGAGAGTGAACCCTGGTTTGTTTTTTTCTCAGTCTCAGTTTGTAATGACAGCAGCTGTCTGGAGAAATCCTCCCTGTAAAACATGAGATAACGAGCCCTAACGAAACCTCCACTCTGATTGGCTCAGAGTTTGAAACTTAAACCACCCAAATCACACCTGAGTGGTATGAAAGATGATATCTGTCCCTTTCTTTGCACACCAAGTCTGTATTATTCATCAGAAATTGTCGAGTTTTCAGAACAGGTTGAATTTTCTGCATTTTTTTTCGCAGCAAGCGTAATAAATCGATGGAACAATTTAACAGACTTTCAACGAGGTGTAAACGAGGTGCACGCACAAACTGGGCAGTGTGGCAGTTCAACCATCACACAACTGGACCTACTGGGATCTCCAGCACAGAGTGGAAACACTGAGGCTGAAAAAAATGAGAATAAAACATAACAATACACATCAGACTCAGCGTGTGTGTGCGTAACGACTTTTATCAGATGACGGATTAGAAAAACAGATACAAGAAATACGGACTTGGTGAGCAAAGGCTTTTAGTCGTGTTTAAATTTGTCCAGTCCGCTGTCGTTGGAGTGGAGGATAACTTCCTGTCTCCCCGTCGCTCTCTGCAGGTATCAGTCGGTGCTGAGTGCCTGCTGCCTCAGACCAGACCTCGCCCTGCTGCCCAACGCTGACCTCACTGAGGTGACATCACTTCCTGTTTGTACTTTTCATGTGGGAATGTTGTTTATACTGTTAGTAGCTAAGCTGAAAGCCCCGCCCCCTCGTTGACCACTGTTATTCTTACTGTTCAGTTCAGTTTTAAGGTACACAACACTGTAACTGTAATCACTGACTACTACCAGTGAAACTAAGACTCGTTAAGGTCTACGACTCGTTAAGGTCCAGGACTTGTTAAGGCCTACCACTCGTTAAGGCCTACAACTCGTTAAGGCCTATGACTCGTCAAGGCCTACAACTCGTTAAGGTCTACGACTCATTAAGGTCCAGGACGCGTTCAGGCCTATGACTTGTTAAGGTCCAGGACTCGTTAAGGCCTACAACTCATTAAGGTCTATGACTTGTTAAGGTCCAGGACTCATTAGGGCCTACGACTTGTTAAGGTCCAGGACTCGTTAAGGCCTATAACTCGTTAAGGCCTACAACTCGTTAAGGTCTACGACTTGTTAAGGTCCAGGACTCGTTAAGGCCTACGACTTGTTAAGGCCTATGACTCGTTAAGGCCTATGACTCGTTAAGGCTTACAACTTGTTAAGGCCTACAACTCGTTAAGGTCTACGACTCGTTAAGGTCCAGGACTCATTAGGGCCTATGACTTGTTAAGGTCCAGGACTCGTTAAGGCCTACGACTCGTTAAGGTCCAGGACTCGTTAAGGCCTACGACTTGTTATGGTCCAGGACCCGTTAAGAACTCATTATGGCCCTAAAGTCTTTATTGCCCAGAATTTGTCAGGGTCAGAGGTCATTAAGGACTCTTGGATAGACTTACAGCAGACAGACTTACAGCAGACAGATATAGATTTAATAGAGGTGCAGATCGTTGCTGTGTAATGGCCACAGGTTCAAGTCCTCAGCTCAGTTCTCTGACGATGCTCTCATCCTTCCACCCCATCAGATCGGGGAGCGCGGTGCCAACCTGAGCGGCGGGCAGCGCCAGCGAATCAGCTTGGCCCGCGCCCTCTACAGCGACCGGGACGTCTACATCCTGGACGACCCGCTCAGCGCGCTCGACGCCCACGTCAGCAACCACATCTTCAACAACGCCATCAGGAGGCGGCTGCGCCACAAAACCGTCATCTTCGTCACCCACCAGCTGCAGGTGAGAGGTCACCTGCTGACCGGGCTGCCCGTGTGCCTCTGAGCAGGGCATCATGCTCCCAGGTACTCAGCAAACTGTTGCAGGTGCAGCTGTGGAAACCAGCTGACATCAGAACAGTAACCCAGGCTGGAGGTTTCTACCTGCTAGATCAACAGTGTCGTATGTACGCTGATGATGTTTATGTTTATGTATTTAAGAAGGGACGATGCACATGAAGTATCCTGAGCACTCGACTCCCTCATGTAAATTTGCCAGACGTTTTCACCTGCAGTCCCTGTGTTTGCCAGAGGGCGAGCTGTGTTTACAAAGATCAGGCTTATGTGTCTGTGAGAAGAAAACAGACCTCTGATTGGCCCATAATTTTCCCATCAGTGAATATAAGCCACTTAAAAAAAAGAAGAGGAATAATTAAATGGTTTATTACATGCTGCAGTGAAGTGCACTGTGCACAGCCTGATACAGCGCAAAACTGATTGTGTGTGTAGCAGCAGCTCACGGCTTATTTATTTACATTATTAAGAAAATGTGAAATATATTTTTTTTGGCTGCAGTTTTGAGCCCGATGGCTTGGCCCGGGCCCAGTCAGGCCATGAGATGTTATTTTAAATATAATATACAAATCATGTGAAACTTGAGCGAAATACACAATTTGACCTGTGTGTAAAAGTACTACAGGTAACACGTGTGTGTGTGTGTGTGTGTGTGTGTGCGTGCATGTGTAGTACCTGGTGGACTGTGATGATGTCATCCTGATGAGGGAGGGCAGTATAGTGGAGCAGGGTAACCATGACGACCTGATGAAACTTAATGGAGACTACGCTGCCATGTTCAACAACCTGCAGCTGGGAGACACACCGTACATAGAGGTAACCCCAGTCCTGGTCTAACCCTAGTCCTGGTCTAACCTCAGTCCTGGTCTAACCCCAGTCCTGATCTAACCTGGTCTAACATTAGTCCTGGTCTAACCTCAGTCCTGGTCTAGCCTCAGTCCTGGTCTAACTCCAGTCCTGGTCTAACCTCAGTCCTGGTCTAACCCCAGTCCTGTCTAGCCTCAGTCCTGGTCTAACCTCAGTCCTGGTCTAACCCTAGTCCTGGTCTAACCCCAGTCCTTATCTAACC
>NC_043992.1:41223865-41248865 GCF_902150065.1 Myripristis murdjan | reverse complement strand
TTTCAGATATCACTATAAAAATTCACAAGTTGATTACACACACAAAGACAAGAAAAAAAGTCTATTACAAGTTCTTTGAATTATTCTGTTTACACATGCATATCACACATTATCTGATTTGATATGCGCTAATTGGAATAAATGCCAGAACAGATATTTAAACAGTGAATTAAAAAGTTACTATAAATATAGTAACCTTGCATTAAAAGGTTAATATATAGTAACCTTTTAATTCAAGGACAAACTGAGGATACAAAATCAGTCGAGTTTGCTTCTCTTGCGATTTGTCCTAGGTTGACCCCAATTTTGGCCTAAAATTACTGGACTGGTAACCGATCTTCCAGGTTTGACCATCAGCGCCTCCCTGTGGAGAGAACGAGCGCTGCACCGTGACTGTTTTCCTCCAACATGAATGAATGAAGTGGATCTGGACCAAAAAACAAAAACTCCATTTTGAGCTGAAAAATAGTTTCAAGGATGCACACGTTTGCTTGAGATTCATATTATGGGCTCTTATCTTTGAAACTGGTGGAATTACTTTCTTTTGCACAACTGCCACTGTATCTCTACGCTGCGACACCTGGCCCTGTATTCACTCACCTCCCAGGTGTGTTTGTGTGCAGTGAATTAATCTGATAATATCGCTCTGATGGGTCCAGCTCGTGTGTTGGTCAGATCTCTTGGCATGAGCTGACGGCCTGTCTGTCTCTGTCTCTCAGTCGACACCCGCCTGCCCTTCCAGGCTGAGATGTTCATCCAGAATGTGATCCTGGTCTTCTTCTGCCTGGCCGTCATCAGCTGTGTTTTCCCATGGTTCCTGGCTGCGGTGGGCCCGCTGGTCGTCCTGTTCGCCGTGCTCCACGGCGTCTCCAGGGTCTTGGTGCGTGAGCTGAAGCGCCTGGACAACGTGACGCTGTCGCCCTTCATCTCCCACATCACGTCCAGCATACAGGGCCTGGCCACGCTGCAGGCCTACGGCAGGGGGCGGGACTTCCTGCACAGGTGTGGGACTGGGAAACCTTCTGAAACTCAGATTACACAGGAGAGACACAGTTTGACATGAACCATCAGACAAGTTAGACTGAGGTTTCACTGATCAGTTTATTGTAGCAGGAAGTCATTTTTTATTTCAAACGGCCAACTTTGGTCTCCAGCCTGAGGAAGAGTGATGGAGCCCTCGGTCCACAGCGTCATATCTGCTCATTCATGTAGAGCTGAACGGGCGCCTGGAGGTGTTTGGAGGTGTTTCACTTCTCATCCCAGAAGCTTTTTCAGTTCAGTTCTTCAGACTGGTGAGGAGCCCCAGGTGTTTCACCTGTGTGGGGACGTTACCTGGCTCATTAGTGCTCCTCCCTGCTGTGATGACCGTCGTTAATGTCGTTAGGGTCACCTGACACACGTTAGGGTCACCTGACACGCATTAGAGTCACCTGACACGCGTTAGGGTCACCTGACACACGTTAGGGTCACCTGACACGCGTTAGGGTCACCTGACACGCGTTGGCAGGGTGGCTGCTGGGTTTGGGTTTACGAGAGGTAAAAGGCGAACGGTTCCACTTCCTGTGAGGGGATGACAGGACGGTGTTGCAGGTTGAAGGCAGGTGGTGTGTGAGACGTCCTCCTCTGCTGGAAGATGGTTGCTCTGTCCCCTCTTTCACTCCTCTTTCCCATCATCTGTCCATAATGACCTGATAGTTCCCTCCGGGAGTCAGGTGACCCTAACAACGCTAATGACGGCGGTCACAACCAGGAGGAGCACTAAAGGAGCCGGTGACCTGGATGAAGTCCCACACAGGTTAAACACCTGGGACCCCCCAGCTGTCTGACCCCCCAGCAGAGCAGCACGTCGAGGTCCTGTGTGATGAAAGCAGAGGGATGAGAGAAGCTGTGTGTACAACATTAAAGCTGCTCTCGGCCACATGTTGCCGTAAAGCTGGCAGTCGTCTTCTCAGTGTAAACAGGAAGTGATGCTGCAGTAAAAAGTGAAAAGTCTTGTCGTGTGAAAACCATGTATGACCAGTCAAAAATGATTAGCTGTTCTGCAGACCTCCAACATGGCCGCCTGTGTGTTGTGTGTGCTTCCAGGTACGAGGACCTGCTGGACCAGAACCAGGCTCCGTTCTACCTGTTCAGCTGTGCGATGCGCTGGCTGGCCGTGCGGCTCGACGTCATCAGCGTGGCTCTGATCAGCGTCACCGCTCTCATGATGGTGCTGATGCACGGGCAGATCCCGCCCGCCTACGCCGGCCTCGCCATCTCCTACGCCGTGCAGGTAAGCCGACGCCGCTGTCATCCCTGACACCTACAACATACAGCAACTCTCCTCGTGACAGGAAGTGTGTTGTTGACCCCGCCCTCATCTCACGGAGCTCTGAGGAAAACAGCGGCAGTCTGGAGAAGTTCAAGCAGAGCAGCTGGTTAGAGACGGGTGGAGACTGGCTCATTAGTGTTCCTCCCTGCTGTGTTCCTCAAACAGCCTCAAATTAATCTTCAATAAAACTGCAGTAGCAACAACGTCACTGGTCTTTGCTAGCTACACGCAAAGAGAACTCTAAAAACAACATTTGACCTCAAACATCTTTCACACCTGAAACTCAGTCCCTCTTCCAAGCCCCTCCCACCTGAGATTAGTGCTGAGGTAGCCACGCCTCCTTGAGGTGATTGGTTGTTCAGTTTGAGTGAACGAGATTCCAGTTCCAGGATTTTTTCTCAGTGCCGTTACTTTGGCTCAGAGTCTCCGGACGATGGAGATTCATCCACATTCTGAGTCGCACACAGGTCTGATGAAGATGAAGATGATGATGATGAAGATGGTGATGATGATGATGATGGTGATGATGATGGTGATGATGATGATGAAGATGATGATGATGATGGTGATGATGGTGATGATGATGGTGATGATGATGATGATGATGGTGATGATGATGGTGGTGATGATGATGATGATGGTGATGGTGGTGATGATGATGATTATGATGACGGTGATGATGATGGTGATGATGATGGTGCTGCTGCTGCTGATGATGGTGCTGATGATGATGGTTATGATGGTGATGATGATGGTGATGATGATGATGATGAAGATGATGATGATGA
Organism: Myripristis murdjan; assembly: GCF_902150065.1. Classification (NCBI taxonomy): domain Eukaryota; kingdom Metazoa; phylum Chordata; class Actinopteri; order Holocentriformes; family Holocentridae; genus Myripristis; species Myripristis murdjan. The sequence goes on along the minus strand of NC_043992.1, from coordinate 41,245,766 downwards.
TGGTGATGATGATGATCATGGTGATGATGATAATGATAATGATGGTGATGATTATGATGATGGTGATGATGATGATGATGGTGATGATGATGGTGGTGATGATGATGATTATGATGGTGATGATGGTGATGATGATGGTGATGATGATGATGATGATGATGATGATGATGATGAAGATGATGATGATGATGGTGATGATGATGATAATGGTGATGATGATAATGATAATGATGGTGATGATTATGATGATGATGATGATGGTGATGATGATGATGATGGTGCTGCTGATGATGATGGTTATGATGGTGATGATGATGGTGATGATGAGGATGATGATGATGATGATGATGAAGATGATGATGATGGTGATATTGATGATGGTGATGATGATGATGATGATGATGATGATGATGGTGATGATGATGATGATGGTGATGATGATGATGATGATGAAGATGATGATGGTGATATTGATGATGGTGATGATGATGATGATGATGATGATGATGTTGATGATGATGATGATGATGATGATGGTGATGATGATGATGATGGTGATGAAGATGATGAGGATGATGATGATGATGATGATGGTGATGATGATGATGATGGTGATGAAGATGATGATGGTGATGATGAGGATGATGATGATGATGATGATGATGGTGATGATGATTGTGATGGTGATGATGATGGTGATGATGATGGTGATGATGGTGATGATGATGATGATGATGGTGATGATGATGATGATGATGATGATGATGGTGATGATGATGATGATGATGATGCGGTGGCGGTGCGTGTCTCTGTGTCAGCTCACAGGTTTGTTCCAGTTCACGGTGCGTTTGGCCTCTGAGACTGAAGCTCGCTTCACCTCTGTGGAGAGGATCCACCAGTACATCCAGGTACACACACACACACACACACACACACACACACACACACACACACACACACACTGGGTTTCACAGTGTGCTGATGGTCAGGACAGACGGACGGAGCACAGCAGGACCTGCAGGCGGTGTTTCAGCCTCCTGAGCTCACAGAGTCAGAACCAGACACTGGATCTCGTTATATAGAGATAAAAAACATAAAAACATGACAGTGAAGGTGACTGGAGGTCAGAGGTCACCCTCCTTTTTATTTACCTTCACATCACCGGTTCTGCCTCACACCTGATGACATCAGAGGGCGAGACTATGAATCAGTAACACCTCAAAATTTTAACACGAGGTTTGTTCCAAGCTAAGGAACGACATGTTAACTTCTCACACAGATTGGACCACGCCCACTTCCTCCCAGGCCACGCCCACTTCATTTTTATGCAGTTTCTCCAAAGGGGGCCTTGTGGGGTGTCGTTTGACGTTTGGCCACGCCCACCTCCTGTTGTGCTCTTTAATACAGATCATTCGTTTGTTTTGGTTAGATCTTCATCTCAAAGCTGTTGCTGCTAGAAGTTTTCAGTTTTCAGTTTTCTGTCTGTATTCCTGTGTGTCTGTCCCAGTCTCTGTCCCAGGAGGCCCCGGCCCGGGTCAAAGGTCGCGCTCCCCCGGTGGACTGGCCCCAGCAGGGGGAGCTGGTGCTGCAGGAGGTGGAGATGAGGTACCAGGAGAACCTGCCGCTGGTGCTCAACAGGGTCTCCTGCTGCATCCGACCCAAGGAGAAGGTCGGCATCGTGGGACGCACCGGCTCAGGTGGGACGGCGCCGGGGGAGATCCTCCGCTGGAAGCAGTAAAAACACAGCAGCGTCCTCAGTAACATATAGCTCAGTGTGGACAGTAAGAGGAGTCGCTGTGAAGAGCGACTCCTCTTAGAGGCCTCAGTGCTCCACATCCTGTTGGCGAGTTCAGGGCTTTTCAAAGTAAGGGGTCACCTTGTGAAAGGCATTGGTGATGCTCACAAACATTCAAACTCAAGAAATCTGATCCAGCATCACTGATCTGACCTTTAAATACATCATTTTAACCGTTTTACATATAGTTGTCTGGTCATATTAAAAAACAGTACTTTTCAGGTTATTTTCCTGTAATTTTTACTCATTTCTTGTACATGTTGTGGATCATTTTTAGCCAATTTCCTCATCGCCTTTTTCATGTTTTTGAAAGAAATTGAAAGAAATTCGCAAAAAGAAGAAGAAAACTATATAAAACAATGCAATAACTTTATAATTATTAACATGATATATCCCTCCTATCTGTCTGTCTGTCTGTCTGTCTGTCTGTCTGTCTGTCTGTCTGTCTGTCTGCCTGTCTGTCTGTCTGTCTGCCTGTCTCCTGCAGGGAAGTCGTCTCTGGGTGTGGTGTTGTTCAGGCTGGTCGAGCGCTGCGGCGGCTCCATCATGATTGACGGCGTGGACATCAGCGACATCGGCCTGGCCGACCTGCGCAGCAAGCTGTCCATCATCCCTCAGGAGCCGGTGCTGTTCAGCGGCACCATCAGGTGGGACCACCTGGCCACCTGGCCCAGTCTGGACTCTTAATCTCATCATTTACAGGCCTTGGAAATAGGGGTGTACAGCCACTGCACTATTTGTATTCAGGTTCGGATTCGGGAAGAAAGCGGAAGTGGGCGCACTAGAGACTTCCGCCGAGCTCGCCGGCTAACTTCGGGTTTAGCTCTCGGCTAACTAGAATAAAATCATTTAATCTTGTGGCTCTTCTAGACTTTCCAAACGTGATCGGACTGAATGGATCAAATTCTGCTGTGAAACGAGTCGTTTGGCGTTTGGGGCGGTGGCGCTCAAAAACATGTATCCACCGTTTTATAGCCGCTTCTTTTCCCGTTACCGTCTCTGAGGAAAATGCTTTGTGGGCCACAGAGCGTCACGTGATGCTGCAGTTCCACGTTTGGCCACTAGGTAAAACTGGCTTCAGTGCACGGCGCTGCTCCTGGGGGCTCGGCTCTACTGAGTAACTTGTTGAGACCCTGGAAGCATCAGGCGGTGAGCACTTCCTGTCTGATGGAAAAACCAAAGTGTGGCAGCGTCTCAGATGTGATCGGCTCAAAACACACAGCAACATGTTTTTGTGACGTTTTGTTTTAATCTCTTGTAATTGGCTCAAAATCAGCCTCAAAACACGCATCCAAACGTTTTTTTTCCTTTAGAAAAAAACTCCCGGATAATGAGGAGAAACTATTCAGGATCAAAGTGTTATTCATGGACTTCTGAATATCAGGTTCGGGTTCGGGTACATACCTACTGGGAACATTTCCGTGAAAAGTTTGGAGAAGGTACACCTGAAGTCCAGCGGGCACGGACGCACCGCATCACGTCAGCGGGCGTTTGTTTTAGTTTGTTTTTAGTTAGTTAGTTAGTTTGTTTGTTTGTTTGTTTACCTGCTGCGCCCACCCTGCTGGAGCGCCACCTAGCTGTGTACAGTAAGAAACACAGAAATAAAAAAATCCCCGGCAGCGTTTAGCAGACCACCAGAGTCCCACCACGTCTGAGCCTGGTGTGTCTCAGCCCCTTAGATTAAACTAGATTAGATCAGATTAAACTATGTTTGATTAGATTAACCAAGATTAGATTACATGAAGCTAGATTACTTTAGATTAGATTAGATTAGATTAAACTAGATTAGATCAGATTAAATTAGATTAGATTACATTAAACTAGATTAGATCAGATTAAACTATGTTAGATTAGATTAAACTAGATTAGATTAGATTAGATTAGATTACATTAAACTGTATTAGATTAGATTAAGATGTATTACATTAGATTAGATTAGATTAAACTATATTAAATTAGATTAAACTGTATTAGATTAGATTAGATTAAATCAAATTAGGGTTAGAAACAGGTTATATTAAACTTTGTTATATTAGACCAGATTAGATTCAACTAGATTAGACGAGATTAAACTAGATTAGATTAGATTACATTAAACCATATTAGATCAGATTAGATTCAACAAGATTAGATTATACTAAACTTTATGAGATTAGATTAGATTAGTATTAGCCATGTGTTGATCATCTATGTGTAGAGCAGCACAGTGACAGTTATCTGCCTGTGTGTGTGTGTGTGTGTGTGTGTGTGTGTGTGTGTGTGTGTGTGCGCATGCAGGTTTAATCTGGATCCATTTAGCCAGTACAGAGAGGAGCAGATCTGGGATGCTCTGGACAGAACGCACATGAAGGAGTGTGTGAGTCAACACACACACACACACACACACACACACACACACACACACACACGTAAATTCATATGAACCAGACAGAAAACACACCACAGCATCACAGTGTCATATCACCTCAGAGGATCCAGAGCCGTAATGGAGAAATCTGTCTGTCTGTCTGTCTGTCTGTCTGTCTGCCTGTCTGTCTTTCTGTCTTTCTGCCTGTCTGTCTGTCTGTCTGTCTGTCTGCCTGTCTGTCTTTCTGCCTGTCTGTCTGTCTGACTGTCTGTCTGTCTGCCTGTCTGTCTTTCTGCCTGTCTGTCTGTCTGTCTGCCTGTCTGTCTTTCTGCCTGTCTGTCTGTCTGTCTGTCTGCCTGTCTGTCTTTCTGCCTGTCTGTCTGTCTGCCTGTCTGTCTTTCTGCCTGTCTGTCTGTCTGTCTGCCTGTCTGTCTTTCTGTCTGTCTGTCTGTCTGTCTGTCTGCCTGTCTGTCTGCCTGTCTGTCTGTCTGTCTGCCTGTCTGTCTGTCTCAGATATCACAGCTGCCTCTGAAGCTGGACTCAGAGGTTGTGGAAAACGGAGAGAACTTCTCAGTGGGAGAGAGACAGCTGCTGTGTGTCGCCCGAGTCCTGCTGAGGCAATGCAAGGTGAGACAGACAGGGAGGGAGGGAGGGAGGGGTCAGAGAGAGAGACAGGGAGGGAGGGGTCAGAGGGAGAGAGACAGGGAGGGAGGGGTCAGAGAGAGAGACAGGGAGGGAGGGAGGGTCAGAGAGAGAGACAGGGAGGGAGGGTCAGAGAGAGAGACAGGAAAGGTGACATGAGATCCAGCTAAGCCCAGCAATCTGACACGTAATTGGCTGAAGCCATGGCCCGCTGTGCTCTGATTGGCCGGCTGCGTCCCGCTGTGCTCTGATTGGCCGGCTGCGTCCTGCAGGTGCTGATCCTGGACGAGGCGACGGCGGCGATGGACAGCGAGACGGACGCTCTGGTCCAGGAGACGCTGCGCAGCTCCTTCCAGCACTGCACCACGCTCACCATCGCACACCGCCTGCACACCGTGCTGGGCTGCGACCGCATCCTGGTGCTCAACCAGGGACAGGTACCACACCTGGACCACTACTGCAATATTTATACTGCATCTACAGGGACAGGTACCGCACCTGGACCACTACTGCAATATTTATACTGCATCTACAGGGACAGGTACCGCACCTGGACCACTACTGCAATATTTATACTGCATCTACAGGGACAGGTACCGCACCTGGACCACTACTGCAATATTTATACTGCATCTACAGGGACAGGTACCGCACCTGGACCACTACTGCAATATTTATACTGCATCTACAGGGACAGGTACCGCACCTGGACCACTACTGCAATATTTATACTGCATCTACAGGGACAGGTACCACACCTGGACCACTACTACACCTGTACTACTACTACTGCACCTGTACTACTACTGCAATATTTATACTGCATCTATAGGGACAGGTACCACACCTGGACCACTACTACACCTGTACTACTACTACTGCACCTGTACTACTACTGCACTATTTATACTGCATCTACAGGGACAGGTACCACACCTGGACCACTACTGCAATATTTATACTGCATCTATAGGGACAGGTACCACACCTGGACCACTACTACTACACCTGTACTACTACTACTGCACTATTTATACTGCATCTACAGGGACAGGTACACACCTGTACTACTACTACTGCACCTGTACTACTACTGCAATATTTATACTGCATCTACAGGGACAGGTACCACACCTGGACCACTACTACACCTGTACTACTACTACACTATTTATACTGCATCTACAGGGACAGGTACCGCACCTGTACTGCTACTGCACCTGTACTACTACTGCACCATTTATACTGCATCTATAGGGACAGGTACCACACCTGGACCACTACTGCAATATTTATACTGCATCTACAGGGACAGGTACCGCACCTGGACCACTACTGCAATATTTATACTGCATCTACAGGGACAGGTACCGCACCTGGACCACTACTGCAATATTTATACTGCATCTACAGGGACAGGTACCGCACCTGGACCACTACTACACCTGTACTACTACTACTGCACCTGTACTACTACTGCACTATTTATACTGCATCTATAGGGACAGGTACCACACCTGGACCACTACTGCAATATTTATACTGCAGTACTGCACTGCAGTATAAATAGTACTGCACTGCAGTATAAATAAGTATCAGTACTACAGTATCAGTACTACAGTACAACACCAGTTGATACAGTATCAGCACTATGATTTTCAAAGTAAAAGTGAGCTGTGTGTGTGTGTGTGTGTGTGTGTGTGTTTGTATGTGTTTGTATGTATATGTTTGTATGTATGTGTGTGTGTGTGTGTGTGTGTGTGTGTGTGTGTGTGTGTATGTGTGTGTGTGTGTGTGTGTGTGTGTGTGTGTTTGTATGTGTTTGTATGTATATGTTTGTATGTATGTATGTATATGTGTGTGTGTGTGTGTGTGTGTGTGTGTGTGTGTGTGTGTGTGTGTGTGTGTGTGTGTGTGAGGCTGCCAGGTGACCTGCAGCTGTGATGCAGTCAGAATAAAGGTGTGTCTTTATCTGATTGGTCCAGGTGGTGGAGTTTGACGAGCCGGCCAAACTCCTGGCCAATGAGAACTCCCGATTCGGCTCCATGCTGGCTGCTGTGGAGAACAAGGTCTCAGTGAGAGGATGAGGTGACCTCTGACCCCGCCCCGTCAGCCTCAGCGGAAACAACAACACCACCGCACCGAGACTGGCGGCCATGTTGGACACACACACACACACACACACACACACACACACACACACACACCACAAGCTGCTGCAGCTGCTTCAGTTGCACTTGACTGGCTCTCCAGGTTCTGCTGGTGGAAGCAGCAGGTTGGAGTTTGTGCTGTAAATGAAAAGCCTTTACCTTCAGCCTGTGACATCACACCTGCTCTGCTCCAGGGTCCTGCCTGTCTGTCTGCCTGTCTGTCTGTCTGTCTGCCTGTCTGTCTGTCTGTCTGCCTGTCTGTCTGTCTGTCTGTCTGCCTGCCTGTCTGTCTGTCTGTCTGTCTGTCTGCCTGTCTGTCTGTCTGTCTGTCTGTCTGTCTGTCTGTCTGCCTGTCTGTCTGTCTGTCTGTCTGTCTGCCTGTCTGTCTGTCTGTCTGTCTGTCTGTCTGTCTGCCTGGCTGTCTGCCTGTCTGCCTGTCTGCCTGTCTGTCTGTCTGCCTGCCTGTCTGCCTGTCTGTCTGTCTGTCTGTCTGTCTGTCTGTCTGTCTGCCTGCCTGTCTGTCTGTCTGCCTGTCTGCCTGTCTGTCTGCCTGCCTGTCTGTCTGCCTGTCTGTAGCACAGTGCAGTCAGTCAGAGCCGTGCAGGCTGCCGTGCAGACGGCCTGGTGGGTTAGTGCATAGATATCTATAATAAAGGCCTTTATTATAGATATCTATGGGTTAGTGGACACGCGGCTCAGATTTCTTCTTCTTCTGTTCTTTATCCTGCGGTCCCTCCCTCCTGCCGGCGGTGCCACACCGCCCCGCAGAGGAAGCACTGCAGGGTTCACCGTCTTTTTCTTTAAAAGCAGAAATCTGATCCTTGTTCCTGGTGCTAATTTGGATTTGCTAGTACAGCACTGATGTTTTTTTATTATTAATATTTTTTTATTTTAGTTTAGGTTAGGTTTGGGCATCAGTGCTTATGGCTAATATTACGTAGAGTAGAGATTGAATGTAAGCTAATGAGAAATTCTGTCGCTGTACTAGGAAATGCAAAGTGGCATCCCTGGCAGGCGTTAGCGCTTAGCGGCTAGGCTAACGTCACGTTAGCGCGGGAGGCTAACGCGGTGGAGCGGAGCGAGTGTGAGACAGGCGGAGAGAGGAGGTGCTGTCGCCGTCACTGTACTGTATATTCTGAACTAATAGAGGAAATGTGAGCTCTACATGTAGCTATATTCATAGCAAAGCTCTGGGTTCTAGGATCTGTAGAAGCTCTGCAGGCTCTGCGTGCGACAGAGCTCTGTGTCACGTAATAATTATGTGTCGCCGTCATCACTGACTTACTGTTGCTTTTTTGCAACAACAACAACAAGAAAAACATTTTGTGTATATTAATCTGTTGGTGTCCTGTGAGCCTGCAAACTGTAAACACCAGGTCCACGCGGCGGCGGCCATGTTGCCCCCCCGCCGCCGTCCTCCTGCGGTGCTGCTGTGCTCCAGCTGCTCGGCAGAGAACCACAGAGAACCACAGAGAACCACAAGCTGCTGAGGTTCCACCGCCTCCTGACCGAGGAACAGCTGAGGAGACGACGCAGAGACAAACTCCTGAGGGACGGCGGCTCAGATTTCAAAATAAAACACCAGATTTGATCAGCTGTTAGCTACAGCAGCTAACCACTAGCCACTTCCTGGCTAACGTTAGCATCCAGCCACTTCCTGGCTAATGTTAGCATCCAGCCACCTCCTGGCTAACGTTAGCATTAGCGTCACATGACAGGAAAGCAGGAACTGAACAGTGAAATCTCAGTGAACATGGAGACTCACTTATTAAAAACTAACTGTGTTAGCAGGGTAACATTAGCAGGATAACATTAGCAGGGTAACATTAGCAGGATAACATTAGCAGGGTAACATTAGCAGGGTAACATTAGCAGGATAACATTAGCAGGGTAACATTAGCAGGATAACATTAGCAGGGTAACATTAGCAGGATAACATTAGCAGGGTAACGTTAGCAGGGTAACGTTAGCAAGGTAACGTTAGCAGGGTAACGTTAGCAGGGTAACATTAGCAGGGTAACATTAGCAGGGTAACGTTAGCAGGATAACATTAGTAGTGTAACATTAGCAGGGTAACGTTAGCAGGGTAACGTTAGCAAGGTAACGTTAGCAGGGTAACGTTAGCAGGGTAACGTTAGCAGGGTAACGTTAGCAGGGTAACGTTAGCAGGATAACATTAGTAGTGTAACATTAGCAGGGTAACGTTAGCAGGGTAATGTTAGAAGGGTAACGTTAGCAGGGTAACGTTAGCAGGTTAATGTTAGGGTAACGTTAGCAGGGTAACGTTAGCAGGGTAATGTTAGCAGGGTAACGTTAGCAGGTTAATGTTAGGGTAACATTAGCAGGGTAATGTTAGCAGGGTAATGTTAGCAGGGTAACGTTAGCAGGGTAACGTTAGCTGTCCTGCTGCGTTCTCATGTTCTGCGGAGCTCAGGAAGGTTCTGTCACGTTCTCTCGGGGCCTCACAGTTTAACTCCAGGCTTTAGCAGCTGGGCGTAAAGGAACGTGTCCAGCTTGTTTGTTCATATTTCAGAATAACTGACTCCGTTCCTGACGTATCAGGTGACGCTGTCAAGCAGTACCCTTAGCCAGGAAGTGGCTGAATGCTAACGTTAGCTGCTGTAGCTAACAGGTGATCAAATCTGTTGTTTGACCTTGAAATGGGAGCCGGCGTCCCTCTGGAGTTCCTCACCGCAGCCGAGACGCCGTGTGAATCTGGCCAACACAGACCTGGGTCCTTTTACCTAACCTTTATTTAAACAGGCTTGCCAATCAAGAACAAACACTTCAATCACATGGGTGACCTGGCAGGATGTGATAGGCTGCTTGGGGATGGAAGGGGAGGGGCTTATAGGAATTAGAGATTTAACTGCCAGATGTTAAATGGCTCCTTTATTGGCTGGAAATTGATCAGCGGCTGTTTCAGAAGCACAGCTGATGAGAAACAAACGGTCACATGACCCCTCCCTCTGCGTTTCCTTCTTCCTGATTGCAGCGTAAACCATGATGATGATGATGATTTATTTTGGAGCAAAGCGCCTGACGTCACTTCTTTCAAATCAAGCAGGTCTTTCTTGCTGCCTCTCAGTCGGTTCCATCCTGTTGGTAGTTTGACTTTATTATTATTATTATTATTATTATTATTATTATTATTATTACTTTGTTATTATTTATTTAGTTCTATCAGTGTCTGCTGCTGCTGTGACGCTGTTTAATAAAATAAAATAAAACAAAATAAACATGTTTCTGCAGGATCAGCTCATGAACAAACAGGGAAAGTTTAAGGGTTTTTTTTTTTTTTTTTGGCGATGGAAGCTTCTGTTCTGGACCAATCAGCATGTCAGGTCTCACAATGTGAGCCAATCAGAGATCAGCACTGTTACTGTAATGACAACCTCCAAACAAGCCTTGTAGAGTGTCTGTCTGTCTGTCTGTCTGTCTGTCTGTCTGTGTTTTTCTAACAGCCTTATAGCATGACTTGATAACTGCCTTGTCGGGGGGTGGGGGGGTGGGGGGGTGGGGGGATTCTGGTTTCCAATATTGTCAATAAACTATTTTAAGATGAAGAGTTGGTCTCAGAGTGTTTTGAGTCATTTTCTTGTCATTTCTGTCTGTGTGGGGGGGTCATTTTGTGTTCATTTTTATTGTACTTTAATTTTATATAAAATAAATAATTATAAATTTTTCTTGGGTTTTTAAAAATTTCTTAGCAATGTCCTTTTCATGTCTTTGGCTTAGCTTATTTTGTTTAAACTCATTTTCTGATTTTTTATTTATTTGTTTTAATTTTTATTTATTTATTTGCTAATTTACCAAAAGATTTGCTTTTTTTTTTTTTTTTTTTTTTTTAGTAAATTTTCTGGTCTTTTTATGTCTTTTTTTTTTTTTTTTTTACTAATTTTTTTTTAATCAAAGGGTTAGATGCTTGAAATACATGTGAAGCATTTAAACAGCAGATTTTTGCACTTTTTAAAAAAAAAAAAAAAATCATTTATTTATTTATTTATTTATTTTTACTAATGTTCTGGTAAATTTTTGCTAATATGATAATGCCCCCCCCCCCCCCCCCCCCCCCCCCCCCTCCCATGTGGGGTGTAATATTCTGAGAAAGAAACTCAGAATTTCTGAGGTTAAAGTCATAAATTTCCTTTTAATTTTGAATATTTGAGGCAATTTTAATACTTTTTTGCAATTTTTGATTTATCTATCTGTATTAGAGAAATGATTGATGGGAGTTAAGACTTCATTTTTTTTTTAATGTTTTCATAATATTAATTGCCAGGATATTTTTATTACTATTGTTGTTATAATTGTTTAGTCATGGTACCATAGTCAAAAGGTGGTTATGAGAGCAGTGGGCAAACAGATGATTATTATTTTGCCATCAATAAATCAGCAGCACATGAGCTTCTCAGTTTACAGCTGTGTGTGTGTGTGTGTGTGTGTGTGTGTGTGGGCGCTTCAACCAGAAGAGAGGAGCTTCAGTCGCTGTGGCGCCCCCCTCAGGACAAACAGTGTAATTTTGAAAATGCAGCAGTGGAGCAGACAGGGAAGCAGACAGGAAGACGTGCTGTTAAATGCTAAAATAATAATAATAATAATAATAATAATAACAATAATAATGAAGAGAATAAACTTTATTTGTAGAACAGACACGCTTTACAGAATTCAAATACAAACAGCAAACGATAAAGAAATCAAACCGGAATTTGGAAAAAAACAAAACAAAAAAAAAACAAAAACATAAATGAATGGCTGGAGGATCAGTCACCTGATCTCACCAGAATAATCTGAAGATGCAGACAGACAGACAGACAGACAGACAGACAGACAGACACACACACACACACACACACACACACACACACACAGACAGACTGTATGTGGTGTTACTCTGCCAAAACACAAGCTGGAATACAGCCAGAGAGCTACATGAAAGGGGATAAAATTGGAATAAAATGTCAAAATCAATATAAATGAGAAAAAGTGAGTGAGAGAGAGAGATTTTCCCCTTTTCCATCGTTTGTAGTTTGTTTTATTTTGTTTATTTATTACTATTTTTCATTTTATGCTTTTTTTCTCCAATGTAACACCAAAACACAAGCTGAAATATAACCAGGGGACTCAGTGAAACTGAATAAAAACTGAATTAAAAGTCAAATCAATGTTGGCACAACAAAACAAAAAAGACGGCGTGTGTGTGCGTGTGTGTGTGTGTGTGTGTGAGCGTGAGTGACCTCTAACCTGCAGCAGATAATTGGCTCGCCAGCGCCCCCCACAGGACGCTAGAAACTTTTCCTGCTGTTGTTACTTCCTGTTTTTTTGCCCGGAGCCGAGCCTCCTCCTCCTCCTCCTCCTCCTCCTCTTCCTCTCATTTCCACTCATTCTGCTCTGGAAACTCCATTATTATTTTCTCCATGAAAACTCACACAAACTGACAGCCGACCAGCGGCCCGGCGGGGAGAATCCGGATCTGCGGCCGGGCAGCAGGCGCGGGGAGCCGGGCAGACTTCACAGCAGGAGCCGCCGGTCTGCCGCCTCGCCTCGGTCCTGATGGATTTTACATAGAGAGTTATTCTCCGAGCCACTCCTTTGACACCAGAAGAATGTCCTCCTCTCTGCCCGCTAATGTCCGCTAAAGCCTCCCGGTAATTAGCCCGCTGCTGGAACCGGGTGACCGGATAAAAACGGTGAAGTTAGTCGGTGCTCGTCGTGTTGCTGCGGTCGCTGCTTTGACCTCCGCCGGCCGACCCGTCCTGCCGGCGGGCTGGACGCCGTTTCCTCCGCCTGGAAAACACCTCCGTGCCTCTGACACCGAGCTAAGGCTAGCCCGGCTCCCTGTCAGACAGCCGCCTGCTCCGGGACAAGCAGCCCGGTCCGTCCCGGGTCACCTCCTCGGTGGCTTTAAAAAGCCCGTTTGAGACCCGAGTTTTCCACCAGGAGTCGGTCCCGGTTCACACCCGCTGCAGGTCTGGATTCAGATTAATCGGGCTAATTAGATTTTTCCCATGTAAATTAGCCACTTCTGGTTTCAAACGGGGCTTTGAGTTGGATCAGTCCGCGTGTAAAAAGCTTCTAGAAGAAACTTTTTCATGTTGTGGACCTCCAGGTTGACTCTCAGTAAAGTCGCGGACCCTTCTATCAACAGATATTTTGGTTTGTAGCTACATGAAGCATTTGAACACAAGAGTGAGATCTGACCTTTAAATACATCATTTTAAAATAACTATAAATATAGTTTTCTTGACATTAGAAAAAGTGTGCTTGTTTTCATTTTTTATGGATGTTCTGGTGATTTTCTTCTATTTTTTCTCCTGAATATTCACTAATGATCCCGTAATTTTTTTCTCAATTTGATAATTGCTGTTTTTCTCTCTTTTTTTTCTTTTCTTTGAAAGAAATCAGTTTAAATTTTGCGGGTGTTGAGGAGTTAAATGGTGTAGATGTCAGTTTCTAGTCAGTTGAATTGCAGTGAAATTCCTCCTCATTTAGCTGAGGACCCCCGGGCTGCAGCCTGCGGGCGGCTGCGGGTGTAGTCGGGTGTGGGTGTGCGGTCCTATGGTCACCGGAGTGTCGGAGGCGGTGCGTCGCAGGTTCAGCCCGCTGTGAGGAGCCGCTGCAGGATGGCGGAGCTGCATCAGAGACCCACCTCGCTGTGCTGCTGCCGTAAAGTCCTCCCCGTCTCCGGGGGGCGCTGCGGGGACCCCGGCGGCACCACCGGGCCGGGCGCCGGGCCGGGGCGCTGCTCGCCGCTGGTGGACGTGGCCTCGGCCTCCAACTTCCAGAGCTTCCAGCTGCGGCACGTCCACCTGGACCTGCGGCTGAACTTCGCCGTGAAGGAGATGAGCGGCTGGCTGGTGCTGGACCTGCTGGCCGCCCGGCCCGGCGTGCAGACCCTGGTGCTGGACTCGCACCCCTCGCTGCTCATCCACTCCATCGACTGCAAGGTGCCCGGCTCCGGACAGGACGCGCCCGTCTCCCTCACCTACCGGGTCGACCCCTTCACAGACTACGGCTCGTCGCTCAACATCAGCCTGCCGGCGGCGGCCGCCAAGCCCAACAGGATGTTCCAGATCACGGTCCGCTACACCACCACAGACGGGCCGGCGGTGAGCAGGCACACACACACGCACGCACGCACGCACACACACACACACACACACACACACACACACACACACACACACACACACACACCCAAACACACACACACTTGAAAGTCCCTATGAGGTGACCTCACATGACCTCATGACCTCCACTTCCTTAAACAGTGACGTCACCCTGCTCTAGTTGCTGGAAATTAAAATTTCAGCCAATAAAACCTCCACAAGCTTTTAAACGTCCTCTCTCATCCACCTTTCCCTTCAAAATAAAAGCATGCTTCTCTCCCAAACTGAGATCCTGTTGGTTTGCACCTGAGAGAGATTCTTCCCTGCACCATGCCCCGCCCAAACTTCCTGTTTCAACATCAAATCAACAGGGTAAGAGGTTCCTTTCATGGGGTCCTGAACTCCTCAGAACCCTTTGAAACCTGAGCAGGTTCCCCTGATTTCTCCCAAAAACACAAAGCTAATACACAAGACATGACCCAGCAGTTATCTAGAAATCAGGAAGAAGTTACAAGGAAAGGTCCCGAAAATCAGCAAAAAGAAAAAACCTAAACCTGAAAATGACCACAATGCAGCGCTGCAGCCTCCGTAGACCACAATGCAATGCTGCAGCCTCCACAGACCACAATGCGACGCTGCAGCCTCCGTAGACCACAATGCAACGCTGCAGCCTCCGTAAACCACAATGCAACGCTGCAGCCTCCGTAAACCACAATGCAATGCTGCAGCCTCCACAGACCACAATGCGACGCTGCAGCCTCCGTAGACCACAATGCAGCGCTGCAGCCTCCACAGACCAGAATGCAACGCTGCAGCCTCCGTAGACCAGAATGCAACGCTGCAGCCTCCGTAGACCACAGTGCAACACTGCAGCCTCCATAGACCACAATGCAGCACTGCAGCTTTCACAGACCACAATGCAGCACTGCAGCTTTCACAGACCACAGTGCAACGCTGCAGCCTCCGTAGACCACAATGCAGCGCTGCAGCTTTCACAGACCACAATGCAACGCTGCAGCCTCCGTAGACCACAGTGCAACGCTGCAGCCTCCGTAGACCACAATGCGACGCTGCAGCCTCCGTAGACCAGAATGCAACGCTGCAGCCTCCGTAGACCACAGTGCAACGCTGCAGCCTCCGTAGACCAGAATGCAACGCTGCAGCCTCCGTAGACCACAGTGCAACGCTGCAGCCTCCGTAGACCACAGTGCAACTCTGCAGCCTCCGTAGACCACAATGCAACGCTGCAGCCTCCGTAGACCACAATGCAACTCTGCAGCCTCCGTAGACCAGAATGCAACGCTGCAGCCTCCGTAGACCACAGTGCAACGCTGCAGCCTCCGTAGACCACAATGCAACGCTGCAGCCTCCGTAGACCACAATGCAACGCTGCAGCCTCCGTAGACCACAATGCACTGCTTAAAGGAGACGAGTTGGGTCGAGGGTGACTCTGTTATTGTCAGCTGGAAAAGCTCTAAAGCTCTAAAGCTCTGGCTCTCCTGCTGCTGCGAGCGGCGAGTTCAGGCCTGTGTTCTAGGTGTTGCTGAAAGGCATTCTGGGAAACGCAGGGAATCACTCGGCAGATCAGGGAAGACGAGGAAGTCGAGGAAGAGTCGGCTCACTGAGGAGGGAACGACAGAGCGTGATGAGGAAATTAGTCCTGAGTGTTTTCACAGACGCATGTGGAGAGGACTGGGGTGTTTAGTGTGTGTGTGTGTGTGTGTGTGTGTGTGTGTGTGTGTGTGTCTGACACATGGGGCAACACAAACCCATAAAACAGGAACTGAAAAGGATCAAACACTCGCCGCTTTGTCATCTGTTGCCATGGAGACGCCATAGAAGAATTGTTGAGGTTCATCATCAGTCTGGCAGCACTGTGTGTGTGTGTGTGTGTGTGTGTGTGTGTGTGTGTGTGTGTATACGTGTGTGTGTGTGTATGTATGTCAACTGTCTGGATTAAAATACATTCATACACATCCAGGTGTTGCAGGGACGTCAAACACCTGCTTCTTCTTCTTCTTTGTTTTCTTCTCCTCCTCCTTCTTCAATGAGTTTTTGTTGAAAGTGAGTTTTGAAAGTGAGATTAAAAACCTGATAGTGTGTGTGTGTGTGTGTGTGTGTGTGTGTGTGTGTGTGTGTGTGTGTGTGAGAGCAGATCTGGTGGCTGGACTCGGAGCTGACCTGCAGTCAGTCTCGCCCTCTGGTCTTCACTCAGGGTCACTCTGTGTGTAACCGCTCCTTCTTCCCCTGCTTCGACACGCCGGCCGTCAAGAGCACCTACACCGCCACCGTCCGAGTGAGTGACCTCTGACCTCTGACCCCTGACCTGCACCACATGCACCGACTCAGATTATACATTATAATGTGAAGTTATGTGACGCCGCTTTGCATCGTGGGGCGTCAGTGCCATTTTTGTGAAGGAACGCAAATGTAAACAAAAGGATTGGGAAAACGAACAAGAAGAACATGAGAAAGAATAAGAGCTAGGGGAGGAGAACAAGAAGAAAGAAAATGAAGGAGGACCCTACTTTGACAAACTCAAATTAAACGCAAAGCAAAGGCACACAGAGAAAGTAAGTGCTGAGCGGTGTTGATCCACACGTTTTGACCACCAGCAGTCTGGCAGCACTCTCAGCACTGCAGATTGGCCACCAGCTTTATGGAGATCTGCACTGAAGTGTTTGATTTCCAAAGGTGTGGGTGATGGTGTGCTGATTTTCCTCAAGCCAGGCCTGATGTCGTGACGAAGCAGCAGAAGTGTCGTTTATTTGATGTCCCACCGCAGCATGCACTCTGTTGACATGACTAGATAGATAGATAGATAGATACTTTATTCATCCCGAAGGAAATTCACAGTTTTCAGCAGTATCCACAGAGTACAAGATTAAGTAAATAAAAAATAAAGAATAAAAGATGACACTCGAGATCTAAAGATCTAAGTACCCCAAAAAAATTGACCACGATTGATGGCAGGATGGCTACTGATGGGCTCTTGCGGCGTTAGAAGAAGGACCCTAAGACTGTGTGATTGCCTTCCCTTGCTGACAAAGTCATTGGCAGCGATGACGCTGACGACTAGGCAGGACGCAGTGTGCAGGTTTGTCTGACTGTCTTCACTTCTCTGCGCCGAACAGTCGCTTCCACTTCGAAAAGCGTGTTCTCGCAGTTCTCCGGCTTGTGAATGAGCAAATCTCACACCCGTCCACCGCTGAACTGCTCATGGGCTTCTAAAGATTCATTGGTTTTGAATTCTTTTAACGTATATGCACTCGGTCCAAAAACGAGATGGTTCACAGTGTCGGGATAAGTCGGTGGAGGGAGCACATCGGGGTCGTCAAAACGTGTGGATCAACACCGCTCAGCACTGTCAGTTTCTCTGTGTGCCTTTGCTTCACTTCGTTTAATTTGAGTTTGTCAAAGTAGGGTCCTCCTTCATTTTCTTTTTGCTTCTCCATCTCTTTTTCTTCTTGTTCTTCTCCCCTAGCTCTTATTCTTTCTCATGTTCTTGTTCATTTCCCCAATCCTTTTGTTTACATTCACGTTCCTTCAAAAATGGCGCCGACACCCAAAATGCAACGTGACGTGACGTCACCTTCACATTCTTCTTTCTATACTGGGATTGGTCGGTTTGTTTTAAATCACATTAGATTAGCCGTGCTTCTCAAAATTTTTTTCAACAATGTTCCTCATTTGAAATATATTTCCCAGTCCAGCTCCTCCTGACCAGTTCAGCCTCCTGTGGTCAGAGGCTCAGCCCAGCACAACACCCAGAATATAATCTGACAAACACCGGCCAGATAGAATAAAACAACCAGCTCACACCGACACCAAGAACAACTCAGCTGAGACCAGCAAACCCACTCTGGAGACCGAGCTGGCACTAAACTGAGCTGGTGACAAAAATTAAAAACAAAATAAAAATAAGAACTAATGAAAAATACAAAACTATAAGAACTCTGGAGCCCTGTAATGTGACACTGACACAGGGCTTTATTGTTCTGTACGTTTCTTTGCTTGTCTGTACCTGTAAAATCTGCCAAATTTGCATATTTAATGAGTTTTGCAGATTTAAAGGATTTTTAAAAACATTTTTGTCCCACAGTTCATATGCTACCACGGTGTCCCATATGTCAAACTGTGTGGAATTATGCGTTAATTACATAGATTAAATGACAATCACACAGACCTCCACTGCATGTATCAGTCAGCCAGTGTGTGCAGGAGAGACTCCACTCAGACGTCGAAATGCTCAAAGTGCTGATCCTACAGTTCAAAACCAAACTCATCACACATTTTCTCCAGGAAATGTTCCTTTTCTCAAATGTTATATTGTTATAGTGTTGTTACTGATGTTACTGATGTTGTTGTTACTGATGTTGTTGTTGTTGTTGTTGTTGTTGTTCAGGTCCCGGACGGTGTGACGGTGCTGATGAGTGCGTCTCGCAGTTCCTACTCCAAGCAGGACCGAGTGTTCCAGTTCTCCATGGAGTTCCCGGTGCCGTCCTACCTGGTGGCGCTGGTGGCCGGAGAGCTGCAGCACGTGGACGTCGGCCCGCGGTCAGCACCTCGCTCGCCCCGCACCTCGCTCGCCCCGCACCTCGCTCGCCCCGCACCTCGCTCGCCCTGCACCTCGCTTGCCCCGCACCTCACTCGCCCTGCACCTCACTTGCCCCGCACCTCGCTTGCCCCGCACCTCGCTCACTCCACACCTCGCTCACTCTGCACCTCACTCGCTCCACACCTCACTCGCCCCGCACCTTGCTCGCCCCAAACCTCGCTCGCCTTGCATGTCGCTCACTTACCCTGAACCTCACTCGCTCTGATCCTCGCCCACCCTGCACCTCATTCACCCCGAATCTTGCTCGCCCCGCACCTCGCTCGCCCCGAACCTTGCTCGCCCCGCACCTCGTTCGCCCCAAATCTCGCTCGCCCCAAACCTCGCCCCGCACCTTGCTCAGTTACCCTGCACGTCGCTCGCCCTGCACCTCGCTCGCCCTGAACCTCGCTCACCCTGCACCTTGCTCACCTGGAACCTCGCTCGCCCTGATCCTTGCCCATCCTGCACCTCGCTCACCCCGAAAGCTGCTCACCCCGCACCTCACTCGCCCCAAACCTCGCTAACTTACCCTGCACCTCGCTCGCCCCAAACCTCGCTCACTTACCCTGAACCCCGCTCGCCCAGAACCTTGCTCACCTGGAACCTTGCTCGTCCTGATCCTCGCCCACCCTGCACCTCGCTCGCCCCGCACCTCGCTTACTCTGCACCTCGCTCAACCCACACCTCGCTCGTCCCAAACCTCGCTCGCCCCAAACCTCGCTCGACCCAAACCTCGCTCGCCCCAAACCTCGCTTACTCTGCACCTCGCTCAACCCACACCTCGCTCGTCCCAAACCTCGCTCGCCCCAAACCTCGCTCTCCCCAAACCTCGCTCTCCTCACACCTCGCTCGCCCCGAACCTTGCTCGCCCTGCACCTCGCTCACTTACCCTGAAGCTCGCTCGCCCTGCACCTCACTCACGCCGAACCTCGCTCACCCCACACCTCGCTCGCTCCGCACCTTGCTCACTTACCCCGCACCTCGCTCGCCCTGCGCCTCGCTCTGTGGCCACACGGCGGTCCACATGGCTGCAGTTTCCTGTGCCTCGCTCTGAAAGCGCACCGCGGCCCGAACACGCTGGCGAAGCGTTTTGGTGGCGATGCAGAATAATTGATGTTTTCGGTGACAGCAGAACGAGCCTCGGCTGCGTGTGTTTTGTGTGTTTTGTGTGTGTAGCTGCCTTCACAGAGGTTACACAGAGTTGACCTTTGACCCGTCTCCTCCTCTCCTCCAACCCCCTTGCAGGAGCCGGGTGTGGGCGGAGCCGTGCTTGTTGTCGTGTGCGGTGAACAAGCTGGGTGGCAGCGTGGAGCGCTGGCTGGGCGTGGCTGAGGACCTGTTCGGGCCCTACCTGTGGGGCAGGTGAGGCGGAGACAGGGGGATTCTGGGAGCTCTGTGTGGAGTTCACTGCCGCACGATGACCTGGGAAATATGACGGCCACGCAGCCAGAGGTGGCTAGTTTGAGTCCCTGGATAACCTGGGAAAATGTGGGCAGGAAAAGAGAATAACACTCAAATACTGCTGGGATGCCGTTTAGCATGGCACCGAACCCCCAACCTACTACTAGTACTTCTACTACTACCACTGCTACTATTACTGCTCCTATTACTGCTATTGCCACTAATACTGCTGCTGCTGACCAGGTCAACTTTATTTTGGCTGACTCAGTGGTTGATCCTCAGGTGTGACATCGTCTTCCTCCCCCCCTCCTTCCCCATCGTTGCCATGGAGAACCCGTGTCTGACCTTCATCATCGCGTCCATCCTGGAGAGCAGAGAGTTCCTGCTGATCGACGTCATCCACGAGATCGCACACGGCTGGTTCGGCAACGCCGTCACCAACGCCACCTGGGAGGAGATGTGGCTGAGCGAAGGACTGGCGACCTACGCCCAGCGCAGGATCACTACTGAGGCCTACGGTACGAGTACTACTACTGGTACTACTACTGATACCACTGAGGCCTACGATACGAGTACTACTACTGGTACTACTACTGATACCACTGAGGCCTATGAGTACTACTACTGGTACTACTGAGGCCTATGGTACGAATACTACTACTGGTACTACTGAGGCCTACGGTGCGAGTACTACTACTGGTACTACTGAGGCCTACGGTACGAGTACTACTACTGGTACTACTACTGGTACTACTGAGGCCTACGGTACGAGTACTACTACTGGTACTACTGAGGCCTATGGTACGAGTACTACTACTGGTACTACTACTGATACTACTGAGGCCTACGGTACGAGTACTACTACTGATACTACTACTGATACCACTGAGGCCTACGGTACGAGTACTACTACTGGTACTACTACTGATACCACTGAGGCCTACGGTACGAGTACTACTACTGGTACTACTACTGATACCACTGAGGCCTACGGTACAAGTACTACTACTGGTACTACTACTGATACCACTGAGGCCTACAGTATGGGTACTACTACTGGTACTACTGAGGCCTACGGTACGAGTACTACTACTGGTACTACTGAGGCCTACGGTAGGAGTACTACTACTGGTACTACTACTGATACTACTGAGGCCTACGGTACGAGTATTACTACTGGTACTGCTACTGATACCACTGAGGCCTACGGTACGAGTACTACTACTGATACTGCTACTGATACCACTGAGGCCTACAGTACGAGTACTACTACTGATACCACTGAGGCCTACGGTACGAGTACTACTACAGGTACTACTACTGATACTACTGAGTCCTACGGTACGAGTACTACCACTGGTACTGCTACTGATACCACTGAGGCCTACGGTACGAGTACTACTACTGGTACTACTGAGGCCTACGGTACCAGTACTACTACTGGTACTACTATTGATACCACTGAGGCCTACGGTACGAGTACTACTACTGGTACTGCTACTGATACCACTGAGGCCTACGGTACGAGTGCTACTACTGGTACTGCTACTGATACCACTGAGGCCTATGCTAGGAGTACTGCTACTGATACTACTGAGGCCAACGGTAGGAGTACTGCTACTGTCACTACTACTGATGCTACTCCTGATACTACTCCTGATGCTATTGAGACCAATGGTACAAGTAGGAGTACAAGCACTACTACTGCTAGTAGTATCATTACTATATTTAGTAATACTAATCATGATGAGCTGGGACTGATACAGGTACACAGATAGGGATTACCACTGAGGCAGTGGTAGGAGTTTTAGTAGTACTACTGTTACCATGTAAACACCGTCCCCATTCCCCAGGTGAGGC
>NC_043992.1:41211365-41221365 GCF_902150065.1 Myripristis murdjan | reverse complement strand
AAAATAATAAATATCAATTACTTATTAAGTGTATAGGGTAAGTGTATTTTGGCTGTAGCCTATATGTCTAAAATATTAAATAAATATTAACCCTCCCCCATGCCCCCATGCCCCCGGTGGGCATGGGGGCATGGGGCCACGGCCAGTGTGGCCGTTGCCACCAAATGTGTTACGTTCATATGCTCATAACTGACCTTACTGTCAGCAAGGACACCAAGAAACTAGTGTTCTAGTGTTTTCTTTCCAAAAACACAGCTGTTAATTTTCTCTTCCGAAGCGCATTTTAAGGCATGTTAAAACAGCTGTTTATTGTACCTGCTGAATTGTGTTTAATAAAAAAAAATACATATGAATGTGAAGAAGTGACTGTTATTTAGGGAGGGAGAAGGTGAGGGAGGGGTGGGATGGAGGGGGGGAGGAAGGTGGGGGGTGAGTAGGGATACGGCTCAACTTACCCCGCTCCCTGGCTCAACTTACCCCATACACGGGGTAAGTTGTGCCACGAGACCACTTTTTTTGGAAATGCTATATTATGGAAACAGTTATGTTTACACTCATTCTGTTTGTTTGAAGAGATGCACAACATCCTGAAATATATGCAGATATATTAGTTAGCGACAAAACTATGATTGCCTTGATGTAGTGATCC
This sequence comes from Myripristis murdjan, assembly GCF_902150065.1. Lineage (NCBI taxonomy): Eukaryota > Metazoa > Chordata > Actinopteri > Holocentriformes > Holocentridae > Myripristis > Myripristis murdjan. Next base: position 41,220,716 of record NC_043992.1, on the reverse strand, counting down.
TAAATATGAAAAATGGCTCATCTTACCCCAGTCTCCTCTACTACTACTGCCACCACCACTGCTACTACCACTACTATTGCTACTACTGCCAGTACTACTGCTTCTACCACCACTACCACAACTGCTACTATTTCTACCACCACTACTACTACTGCTACTATTACTATTACTGCTACTACTACTACTGCTACTACTGCTACTATTACTATTACTGCTACTACTACTACTGCTACTACTGCTACTATTACTATTGCTGCTACTATTACTGCTACTACTACTATTACTACTACTACTACCATCACTACTACTACTACTACTACTACTATCACTACTACTACTGCTACTACTGCTACTACTGCTACTACTACTGCTACTGCTACTACTGCTACTACTACTACTACTGCTACTACTGCTGCTACTACTACTACTGCTACTACTACTACTACTACTGTTACTACTTCTAATACTACTGCTACTACTGCTACTACTACTACTACTACTGCCACCACCACTGCCACTACCACTACTATTGCTACTACTGCCAGTACTACTGCTTCTACCACCACTACCACAACTGCTACTGCTTCTACCACCACTACTACTACTACTGCTACTACTACTACTGATAATAATACTAATATTTTCATTACTGCTACTACTCCTAATACTGCTGATGTTACTCACGACTAATATTCATACTTCTACTACACATACTACTGTTACAATGCTACAAGTACTGCTACTACCGATACTAATACCTTTTTTACTAATGCTACTAATAGTTCTTATACCATTAATAATAATACTTCCAATATTGTTACTACTACTACTAATACTGCTAATGCACCTACCACTGCCAATTCTAATATCACTACTGCTGCAGATACTACTACTTGTACTACTACTGCTACCAATGTTTTGACTACTGCCATTACTTACAGTTAATTAATAATATCAACAACAGTACATGTAATAGTGTTGCTGTTGCTGCTATTTAAATCCATATTGTAATGTTACTTAGATGATAAAACAGTGACGTGTGCTATAGCGCTCATTGGTAGAACACAGTAAACAGTAGTTCACTGGCTGTATGTCAGCAGGAGGACCTCCTTCACCCCAGATTCCCCCCCCCATTTTTTTGTTGACTAAAAAATTAAATTATATAAAGCATAAATAATTAGCATAACATAATTACTATCAACCAGTATGGTAACAGCAGACTTTTCAGCATCAAAACATATTAACACATTTTCTGTTGACTTGTACAGTTTTTTTTTTTTTATTAATAATTTGTTGTCTGTCTGTCAGAGGTGATGGTCAGCCTGTCTAGCTGCTACTCGGCTCTGTTTGACGGTCTGAACGCCGAGGTTCAGATCCGCTGGCTGCAGATGGTGGTGAGGAACAGTTTCTACCCCGACCTGCCTCGAGTCCGAGCCTTCCTGCACAAACACGTGAGACCCAAACAGGAAACAGTCGCACTCCACAGAGGAAACACAGCAACATTTAACACACGGCTCGTCATCATCCACACGATCCAGTGCAGTTTGGTTTTACAACAAATCACTCTACAGAAACAGCAAATTCTTATTTCATAGAAAAAAAAATGTAAAAAGTTTGCTGGATGGGGAGGTAGTTGGTGCAATAATTATTGATTTTAAAAAGGCATTCGCTACAGATTTGATCGACAAAGTATACCTGACAGCTAGGGCTGGGCGATTATGGCAGAAATCAAAATCACGATTAATTGAACATTTTACCTCGATTACGATTAATGAACGATTATTACCGATTATTATAGCTTGAATCTTTTGCAAACAAAACAGCAATGTCAAACTACAAAAAGCTGCATCTCTTCTAAACAAATATTATTTCAAGTAATATTATTGCTATATTATTATTAGAAGTAGTATATATATATGCACTAATAAGGATATAGCGTGCCTGCATAGTAAGCAGGCTATATTCATTTCTCAGAATTTTGCTCCCTAATGATCATTGTCATCATTATTATTGTTATTATTATTATTATTAGTAGTAGTAGTACAATAATTAATCATCAGTATCTAGGCTATATATTATTATCATATCTATATTATTCTTATTCTTATTCACTACCCAGAATCACGGAGCGACAGACGTCATGACGTCAGTGAGCTTCTGTTGTTCTTAGCAGCCAAGCTGTGTGCTGCTGTGGGTTAAACGATGCGGTGAGGCTCTTTTGGCGTCTCTCTTTTTAATCCGTGCTGCTTAAACCGCTGGAAGTTTGCAGTGGACAGCCTGAGTGAGGAGGAACGGGCCGTGTCTGCGATGACAACAGGAGCATTTTGTGATGTGATGGGTTGTGGTGTGGTAACCGGAATAACCGACATGGGCAGGATTATGACGGTTAAGGGCCCTAAATGTCGGTTTCAATTATTTTTTGATTAATTGCCCAGCCCTACTGACAGCCCAATGAAGTGGCTGTAATCCTATTTCAGTGACAGTGCACTAGAATGCACTAGAATAAATGATTGTCAAGCTACCTTCCTAGACTGCTGGGGTACTTCAAGGCTTGATCTTAGGACCTCTGCTGTTCAGCATCTGTGTCCGTTATCTGTCATTCATCTGTGCTTAAGTCCAGATGCAAACGTATGCAGATGACGCAATCATATATGTTCATTTTAAATCAACTTGTTTCTGTTTTTAAATGTGTCCAGGAGGGTTGCTGTGTTTTTATCAAGTCAACACTCTTGATCCTAAGATCTCATTTGTCAACATTTTGAATATTTAGGCTTTATTATTGATTCCAACTTAATTTAAAAAGTAATAATAATAAAGTATACCTTACGGAAAATCAAACATACTTAAATAAATTTCAAAATTTATTCATAATTACTTAATTTTTGTGCTATGATGTACATGTACTCTATGTCACGTCTGTGTTGTAGTGCCACCTCCTGGTCACAGGCCTGTACAACAACAATACAGCCACTTTGAAAACTGTTTTAAATGAACACTGAAGGCACTGGACAACAAAAAAGCTCAACGACAAAGGGAGACTGTTGTATAAAACATCGCTCAACCAAATTTACTCAAACCACTTTTTCAGTTGCAGCGGCAAAACAGTGGAATACTAGCCCTACAAAGATCCGAGTGTATAGGATTAACAGTGATGTTAAAAATTATTTCTTTCTCTGTTTCTTATAATTTAATTCTCTTGAGAATTTGAGCAGCTGCAACTGACAGAGCTTCCCCTCTGGGATCGATGAAGTATTTCTGATTCTGACTCTGACGTTTATGTTTCCTGTGTCCAGACATCCAGGATGTACACGGTGCCGCTGTATGAGGATCTGGTTGCCGGGGTGATGAAATGTGTTGCTGTGGAGATTTTCTACCAGACGCAGAGCCGACTGCACCCGAACCTCAGACGAACCTTACAGCAGATCCTCTTCCAAACGAACGCGGCAGTTGCCAATCAGAACGGCCCTGCCCTCTCATTAATACCCGCCTCCGCTTCCCCCTCGCCCTCGCCCTCCCCCTCCCCTCAGCCCGCCCAACCCAGCGGCGCCACAACTGCTGCTATCGCGCTGCGGGACGTCAACGTTTCAGCCTGAAATCAGACCCGAGGCGTCCTGTCACATGACACTGGATTCGAGCTGCGGTTGGTCGGTTGTCAGCCGGCAGGTATTTCGTGTTGGACTTGGCTCTGAAAATTTGCTCAGCGAGAGCGGCTGGCGGACTTTGCTGTTGGTGGAGAGATGATACGGATTGTTGCCGTAGCGACAGGGCAGCTGATCTACCAAGGTGCCAACAGACTCAATAATAGAGCCGCTTACGACTTTAACACTGTGAGGAAAAACTTCCCAAGTTATAACGACGGAAAGGTTCACTCCAAGGTTTTTGTTCCAGGTGGAACAGGGATTGGGGGGACAATGGGAGGGGTCACAGGGGTCACATGACTGTTCATTCTCAAGGGTCAGAGAGTGTCATTGGCAACAGCAGGGTACGATAGCGTGGTCCACAGGCAGCCAACCGGGCTGCTCGTGGGGTCCTTAAAGACCTTGAGAGGGTTCCAGGGGTCCCTCTGGGGGGCCGCGAGTCCTCAGCCGGGCTCCGGACGTCCTCGAGGGGAGCTCAGGTGTGTCCCAGTGGGAGTCCCTCAGGTCCCAGTGGCTGTCCCAGGCACGTTTTGATGGGACCGCAGGAATCTGTTCAGTTTTTTCAAAATCCATTTTGTTCGGTAAAATATTAACACGGTGATTTGACAAGTTCGGAATCTCATCATCCGTTTTGACTGATGGATCAGAGCTCGCTTCTCACCCTGTTTGTAGCTCCGTTGCTTCTTAACAATAATCTGTTAGTTTGCTCTCTAATATGATGTAACAACAGAGGATACAGACAGGTGGAAAAAAAATCAAAGTGAAAGCCCAGCATGCAGTGTGTTAGTTTGGTGTTGAACAGCTTCATACGAACTCTCCTGGAAGGATGGAGCTCCATTCATCCAAAATATCCTGAACATTATAATAATTATTATGATATAACCATATTACATTATTAGATATTGTATCAGGGCTGCGGGGTATATAGTGGCTCTGGGCCACAGAGATGTGGACAAAAGTGCTGAGTCATTCTTTAGCATATTCTAATCAATACAAATTCATCTGACTCATCACCTTCATCCTGCTGAAAGCCCGTTTTTTTAAGGTTTTATTTCACCCTCTCAACAAAGGTTCATAAAATTTCCTTTTGTTTTTAATATGGGGGGTAGTATTCTAATAATTTAACTTCAATTCTATAGAATATTTGTAAGAATAATAAATCGTTTAATGTTTTTTTTTTTTTTTTGCTCATTTAAAAAAAAATGGCACATTTTTGCTAATGGCCTTCCCCCCCATGTCTTCAAAAGAAATCCATTGGATCTGCTCGGGTTTCGGAGGCTTCATCCTGTGAGGAAACGTGTATCCTGATGAGGGCGTGGCCTCTTCCAGGATGACCACGCCCCCATCCGTAGAGCACGGGGGCTTACTGAATGTTTTGATGAGGAAGACGATGATGATTATGTGGAAACTTTGGACTCTCCACATCATCATCAAAACACCAAATGAGGGAATGTCTTTCAGAGGAACGGAGCTCCACCCCTTCAGGGAGTTCCTATGAAGCTGTTCAGCCGCAAACTGACACCCTGCATGCTGGGAGTTTACTTTGTTCGGTCACCTGTCTGTATGTTTTCTGTGCCTCTGCTGCCTTTATCTGACGAGGAAACGATTCAGCAGAATGTTGATGTTGGGAGGAACTCGGAGGAGTGTGGCTGACCTACTCAGTCGTTGCAGAGAGACTCACTGGAAGCTCTGGGACAGGGTCGGCCGCACCATTTGGCGTCCTCAATGCAACTTAAAACTGTCTGCAGAGGACGGCTGTGAGTTGGGGAAAAAAGTGGTGTTGTTGACAATGAGGTGGTTTCTAAAACTACGGGTCCGGACCCTAAATGAGTCTGCCTGGACGGCTTCCTCTGCAGGCCGCGAGTGTTTTTATGGACTCTGGGCTTCAGGTTGAGGAACCTAGTGTAGTTGCAGGCTTGTGAAGGTTGAAGATTACAGAACTTTAAGTGATGTGTTATAATTTTACGGTTTATGTTGTTTTTCTTCACCAGGCACTTTTCACTTTGTGAGAAAGTTTTGCGTGTTTGTTATTTTAGCTTGTTCAAAACTGTCTGACCACTCAAAGAGGCTGTTGCTTTTTCTAGCAAACATATTTTCTTCAGAAATTCTGCCTAACCTAGTTGAAAGTAATTGGTAATGCTAGCTAGAAGATAACAAGTTAGCTTGCAGGTAGAACTGGCCATTGATATCAATAAGGACTGCTAACAAAACAGTGCTAATACTGCAGTGCCATTACAGACCAGTTTCCACCTCAACATGAAAAGTGACAGAAGACAAAATAACTAACGAGCTCTACCTCCATCTGAACACCTCGACCCAACAGCCGACTAATGACCAACCCTCAAACACGGAAACACACTTCCTGAACGAATCTCTCCTGTCCTGATACTTTTCAGTGGTTTGTTCTGAATATTGAGGCTGGTTCAGTTTGAGCTCCCGGGTCAGTTTGAGTGGACAGAAGCCCTGCTGTTCTCCATCATGTCCAGATGCTTAATTCACATTTTGTTATTTATGACCGGCACCAGGAATCTTCCCTCAGAGCAATAACTAATCCCTCCTTGTGAAACACAGGGAGAGGTAAATGACTAGAACAACCAGCCTACATACACCTCAGTGGCCTTATGCTGCGTTCACTGTACCTGGGAGCTGGGGGCGTTTCCAAACTTTGAGAGAGAGTGAAAAATGAGAATTTTAAGTTGTAAATGATCATTTAAATTAGGGATCGACGGATACTGATTTGTTATGGCTGATATCCTGATTATTAGTAATCCTGGTCACCAGTAACCGACATATAGGGCTGATATTCATTTGTAATAAATTTGAAAATTGCAGTGTCAAAGAAGAAAACTAGCCCAAAAAAGAATCACCTGAAAATCTGAAAGAAAAATAAACTACAATCAAAGTAAATAATGATTGATATAATATATATAAAGGTCAGGTCAGTGATGCTGGATGAGATTTACTTTGTTCAAGTCCAGTGAAACTTTATTTAAACCTGTGAGCTTGTGTCTTTCAGGCAGGGCAGTCAAGGCAACACGCCGGGACTGATGATTGGTCGATCCCTGATGTCAGTGATCAGCTCCGCGGTTCTGCTGCTGTAATGTCTTGCAACATTAAATGGCAGATGACATAAGGAAAACAAACAGAAACTGTTGAGTCATTTAGGAGTCTTGGAAAGCTTTGTGTCTTACAGGCTGCGAGCTGCTTGTTCCGGCAAGAGGGGGCGATGATGTCACAGTGATGTCACCAGCCTCTGAGGTGGGGCTGGAGATCCACACCGAGCTCATCAGACTGATACGGGATCTGCTCCAGGCTGATGTCATGTAGCTCGACTGATTCCTTATTTCTTGTGGAATCAATAAACACACCGAAGCTCTTAAGTTGAACTGATCGTATTGATTCGATCCAATTCGACATGTAGCAGGAACATATTTTTTATTCTTACTGTTGTATTGTTCAGAGTTTGTGTCTTGAAATCACAGAGGAAATCCTACATATTCTCTGTTTTGGTGTGAAAATAATCAGATGTAAAGATATTAAATATCTGATATTAGCATTTCAAATCTAAAAAATCGGTGCCAGCCTCCAGGAACCCGTATCGCTTGAACCCAGTTCTTCTCTCGTGACATCACTGTCCTCTCAGCTCAGAAATGCCCCAGTTTTCCCAGATGTCACTGAACGCCCCTTAAAGTGCAGGTTTCTTCTGAATGTCTGACAGGTAATAAAGACCTGAAACTTCACACTGCCGTTTGTCTTTACTGACACATCGCTGTCCAAGCCGTGTCCGACGTCCTCCAGGTGTTCCTGAGGGACCTGGGGATCCCTGAGGGAATTCTGGGAATCCTTTAGGGGGGGTCTCGGGAGCCCTTGGTTGGTGTCCTTGTCATTCCAGAGATGGTTAGGGGGGGTTGGGGTTGTCATTGAAGGAATTCCAGGGTTGCTTTAGAGGTTGTGAGGCGCTCTTGAGGGTGTCCCATGAGTTCTAGATTGGGTTCCATGGGTCCTTAAAGGATTTCCAGCATTAGTTAGTAGTTTCATTTAGTTAGGTCAGTTCTTCTACGGTTAATCTTTACTATCACAGTGGTGTTCAGACCAGGTCCAAGGTCTTCAAGAGATCCTCGAAGGAGTTCCAGTTGTTCTTCAGAGGGTTTCACAGGTTCTGGAGAGGGTTCAAGACATTAGTGTGGGAGATTTGGGTATCCACTCAGGAGTTCTAGGAATCCTTTAGGGTTCCAGGGGGGCTTTCAGGGAGTTCCCTGAGTCTTTTGGATGGGTACTTGAGGTCATTCCAAAGATTTAGGGGGTTCAGGGGTTCTATCTAGAACTCATGGAGTTCTAGATGGAGTTTAAGAAGTCACTGAAGAGGTTCGAGAGACTTTGAAGGAGGTGTCAGAGGTTCCTCAATGGGTGTTCTGGGCTTCACTGTTGGTTCCTTGATAATCACCGGTGATCAGTGATAACTACCTGCCAGACTCAGTGAAACCCCAGCAGGAGCTTTGTGATATCGCTCGGACAGTAAAACCTCAACAAGAAAAACTCTCATCTGCCCTTTTTCCATTAACACACTGATGGGGAAAAAAAACTAAATCTATAAAGAAGGTAAAGAAGGTGCAGGGAGTTTGACCACCATGATTTTTTTCACGGAAAAAACTTCCAAATATGTAATACTGATGAACAGAGATTATTTTTAGGGGCTTAGTAAACAACCGGAGGGCAATTTTAATGCCGTTTTTTTGGCAGTCAGGTTCCGCCAGTAAATGTCCTGTTCATTTCTCCCACAGAGAGGAGAAATCAGTCATTTAAAGACGGTTTCCCCCTCTACATGGATCGTGACATTATTTAAATTTACTCTTACCAAAAAAAATTGAAAAATGTTAGGAAGGTACACGACTGCATACAGATGGTAACCCTTGCCCTGCCCCTCATCTCTATAAAACACTACATATTTGACAATGACATCATGCAAGAAACAAAAAATGAAAAACTTCTCCATCCAGACTGTCTGACTCTCAGCATCACCATGGAAACAGGTTTCAGTGTCAGAAGCTTTTGAAGCGTCGAAGCTGCTGGGAGGTGGACCTCAAACCTCATATTTTTTGGCCAATGATCACATTCACTGTGGCAAATATGATGGGACTTTTCCCCCCAGAACCATAAACATATTAACAAGAAGGTTGCACAATACATTTCTAAATGAATGAATGAATAATAAATGAAAACAAAATTGTTGGTAAAGGCTGAAACCCAGCCCAAACTGAAACCCAGCTTAAACTCATCAAGAGGAGAAATTAACATTTCTAGGATATATATATCTATAGATATATATCTATATATCTATAGATATATACACACACACACACACACACTCATATATATGTATATATAAACAAACAAACAAACAAACAACAACAAAAAAACAGTTAAATGGCAGCAGACATGCTTACAGACTGTCTGCCCACACCAGAAAACAATCTCATGTCAACATATTCTCGACATATCCTCCGCTTTTATTTTGAAAGTTAAAAAAAAAATCTAATATCCGGAATATTTTGCGGAAATTGCTTATAAATTGCCGGAAATATTCAGGCGATTGCACTTCCGTTTTGCTAAATTCTGTAGAAAATAAAAGCAGGAGGAGAGGGAAACTGCACAGGCAGAACACATAGACCTAGATCATATAGAAAGGTCGTCAGACATAGAGTGGAGAGTGTAG
>NC_043992.1:41178865-41198865 GCF_902150065.1 Myripristis murdjan | reverse complement strand
CACAGGTTTAATATTTAGATTTTTTTTTTTTTTTTTTCAGTTTTAAAATTTCTATTTCTCGCTGGGATCATGATCTTTTTACTTCTTATGTTTTACATAATTACTTTTATTTTTTCACAGTTTTTCCAGCTGACACATGGGAACAGTTTCTTAACTTCACTGATTTAAATTGGTTTTTGTTACATTTTTGGATTTAGTTGTAGTTTTTGTTTCCTGTCGTCCGGTGTGTTGCTCAGCGGCACTCAGGCAGGACTGTGTGTGGACACATTGTTGCCTAGCAACCCCGCAGCCCAGCCAGTCAGCCAATCAGCTGTGGCTCTGGACAGAAAGCAGGTGACACTGGGCAGCAGCTACATGCGTGTTAGCGTGTTAGCATGTTAGCATGTTAGCACACAAAAACAACCTGTTCCCTCTGTGATGTCACGGCAGGTTCAGCCAATCAACAGAGCAGAGCAGCTCGTCACACCTCGTCAGACGACAGCGCCGTCGCCACCGGAAACCGAAAGCCCCACGCATGGAGAGGGTATGTACACACACACACACACACACACACACACACACACACACATATCCGAATGCCACTTTGAAGGACATTACATAGACACAGACATGAATTTCCTGACCTACCCTAACCCCAACCATAACGACTACACACCTAATCCTAATCCTAATCCTAACACTAACCTAATCCTAACTTTAACCTCTGACTGCAAAAAGCAGCTTTTTCCAGATGTTGTCACGGTTTTTGGCCCCAGTTGGACAAGTCGTCCCCAGTTACCAGCTGTTAAGTCTGGTGTGTGTACCCAAAAGAAGTCAAACACACACACACACACACACACACACACACACACACACACACACACACACACTGTATTGGCCGACATTCATTCTCAGCAGCCTTTCCTGATCTGAGCCTCAGCCTGAGCCTAGGTTTCAGGTTCCCTTATTCTACGGTTTCCTGAAGCCAACTAGAACAAAGAACGTCTCTCCGTCCTTCAAAGTAAAGACCCGGAGCCTCGGGAGTTCAGGACGACTCGCTCCATCAGAACCCAGAACATCAGAGCTTGTGGCTCCATTCGGTTCCGTTAACTCTGTGGACCATCACCGCTGGCCTGAACCTGAGGAGCTTGTCCTCCCTCAGCCTCGTCCTCAACGTCAGGAGACCAGAGAACAGACAGAACCTGAACGCAACCACAATCAGATCTGGACCGTCTGAAGCAGCGGTGCCCAGCCCCGTCCTCAGTCCTCACCCTCACCCCCCTGTCCTGCAGGTTCATGTCTCAGCTCTGCTCTTTCACACCTGATCAGTGAAGGGCTTCATGCTGATTGGCTGAAACAGATCTACCTGAACAGGCTGTGCGTCAAGGTGCATGGGCCTTAACTGGGTCAGCTGTGCAGGAGCAGAGCTGAAACAACAACCTGCAGGACACGGGGGGGGGGGGCCTTGAGGACTGGGTTGGTCTGAACTAAACGATGTGAACCAAACCGGATCCTCCCACTCTGCAGGGGGAGCTGTAAGTGCAGCCTGGAGAGACCGGATGCTTGGATTTGACCACCACCGGGGTGCAAACGGTGTACAGCGGTCCCTCGTTTATTGCGGGGGTTACGTTCTAAAAATAACCCGCAATAGGCGAAATCCGCGAAGTAGTCAGCTTTATTTTTTACAATTATTCTAGATGTTTTAAGGCTGTAAACCCCCTCACGACACACTTTATACACTTTTCTCAGACAGGCATTAACATTTTCTCACTTTTCTCTCTTGTTTAAACTCTCAAAGTTCAAACCTTCGTAGAAAAATAAGTCCAGGATTATAGAATGAACACATTCTGTACTGTGCAGGAGACACGGCACGGAGGAGACTGACTGACAATGGTCTACAGTCCCTTAGCCAATCAGGACGCAGAACACAATGCACGGGCTCTCCCTTAGCCAATCAGGATGCAGAACACAATGCGTGGGCTCTCCCTTAGCCAATCAGGACGCAGAACACAATGCGCTGTTAAAAAAAAAAAAAAAAAAAAAAGCATGCAAAATTGCACTAAAAAAAATCCGCGAAACTGCGAGGCCGCGAAAGGTGAACCGCGTTATAGCAAGGGACAACTGTACAGCAATAATAGCATTACCACTAGTACTAATAATCCTAATGATAATAACAGTAGTTTTCAAACCGTCATGGACCTGTGGTGATGAGCTGAGCAGGTCAGAGGTCAACACAAGGCCTTCACTCAGGCCGCTCCCAGCAGGCCCACAATAACTACTGATGTTATAAGCAGCTTAGATGATAGAAGCACCATCAGGGCTCCCATCTGTTGCACCACATGCAGATGAAGGTCAAGGGTGGGGTGGTGGGGAGGGGAGGGGGGGGGGGATCCATAAGGCTGGACCAAGTGGACCAAGGCTGGACCGTTTATCAATAATCACAGCTCAGAGTCAGACTGTGAGTTTGTGGCTGAAGCAGCCGCCTCATAATGTTCAGAAACCACACAGCTGATGATTGGCTGTGGAAAGCAAAACGTTTCCCCGCTTAGGGACTATTTTCCCTGGCGGAGGAGGAGGAGGAGGAGGAGGAGGAGGAGGAGGAGGAGGAGGAGGAGGAGGGAGCGTTTCAGTGTGAAAAAGTCCTGAAAAGCCAACAGTGCTGCTGCTTTTAGGAAAACTCATGTGGAGGACTTTATTGGGCTGATGGAAAACTGGAGTGAAGAAAGTGTGAAGGCTCTGAAAGTTCATGTTCATATCGTAGTGGAATGAATGGAGGAAAGGGAGGAGGAGTGATGTGGCAGCTCTGAAAGCCCACTGCTCGCTCTGGGAGGAGAGCAGAGGAACGTTCTGCAGAGGAACCTCTGGACATGCAGAGGAACCTGGAGGTTTAAAGCTGCATGCAGAGCAGGATGCAGACTGCCAGGTGTTGTGTGTGTTTCTATCTGTATATGTGTGTAGTTACTCTGTCACTGATCTGTCCTTCATTCTGCTCTCTGCCTCCTGTCTCCCTCCCTCTCTGCCTGTCTGTCTGCCTGCCTGTCTGTCTGTCAGTCTCTGTCTTTCAGCAGTGTAACTGACTCCACCATGTCGCTCAACATCATCACTGTCACTCTAAACATGGGTGAGTACAGACGGGCTGGGCAGAATAACAGACACACCTCAACACGTCTTCACGTCGGGCCGGGCAGCCAATCACACGGCTCGACCGAATACCCGATTCTGATTGGCCGTTGTCAAACTGCGACCTCGTCGCTGCACCTGTTCATTTCAAATTAACGCTCTTTGTCAAAGAACGCCTCGCTGCTGTGTGTCGTGGGTCAGTGGTTTTCAAAGTGAGGCCCCGGGCCCCCCTAGGGGTCCTTGAAGGGCCTCCGGGGGGTCCTCAGCAAAACGAGGCTGCGTTCAGGCCCCACATGTTTCCAAAGGGGCTACGCGTACCCCCGGTGGTACGTGGAGGTACTACAGGGGCCACAGCTTGAACTGGAAGGTTAGCCAGACCCAGAAGAACCAGTTCATAAGAAAAAACCTGAAGCACAGACTGAGATGTGGCGGCCTCGGGGTTCAAGAGAACCTGCAACCCAGCACTCCATTTCTGTTTGAAACAAAACAAAAAGTTTGAGAGGCACTGATCTGAACCACGGAAAACACCTGTAGGCTAAAGTTAGCACGCTAGCTGCTGCAGGCTAATGTTAGCAAGCTAGCTGCTGTGTGTTGTAGGCTAAAGTTAGCACGCTAGCTGCTGCAGGCTAATGTTAGCAAGCTAGCTGCTGTGTGTTGTAGGGTTAGGATTAGCAAGCTAGCTGCTGCAGGCTAATGTTAGCAAGGTAGCTTCTGCAGGCTAGAGTTAGCACGCTAGCTGCTGCAGGCTAATGTTAGCAAGCTAGCTGCAGTGTGTTGTGGGATAATGTTAGCATGCTAGCTGGCGTATGTTGTAGTGTAACTGCCAAGCTAGCTGCCCCTCCCCTCTTTCCCTCCATCTGCCAGAAGCTTCCAGAAACTCTGAGAGCCTTGGCTCACTTTGCTGTGGAGGAACAGCGCCCTCTTCCTGCTCTGTGCCGTAAAGCAGCACAGCAGATTTCCTGAATAATCCCACCTGCTGACAGAACGCAGAGTCGAGGCCGTCGACCGTAATTGTCCGGTCGGCTGGCAGAGACCTTAGCGGCGTACCTGTGCAGCGGCAGCGGCGTACCTGTGCAGTGGCGTACCTGTGCAGCAGCGTACCTGTGCAGCGGCAGCGGCGTACTTGTGCAGCGGCGTACCTGTGCAGCGGCAGTGGCGTACCTGTGCAGCGGCGTACCTGTGCAGCGGCAGCGGCGTACCTGTGCAGCGCCGTACCTGTGCAGTGGCGTACCTGTGCAGCGGCGTACCTGTGCAGTGGCTGCTTCCAGGTCGCTGTGTCTCCGCCTCTGTCCGTCCCTCAGAGGACGTCCCGGTCTGTTCGGCCTCCAGCGGGTCCTCAGCAAAATAATTTGTTTTTCACTTTAATTTAAATACGTGTGCTAAGTCTGATCCAGCATCACTGATCTTGGTCTGTTTTTATTTTATTAAATATAAAGTGGCCTAATTTGTTTAATCTGTATTTCAGTTCCTGTGAGATTAACGTTTCTGGGCTTCTTCCCATCCGGGCCAGTCGTGCTTAACACTGTTTTTCTGTCTGTCTGTCTGCCTGCCTGTCTCTCTCTCTCTGTTCATCTCTGTGCCTGTCTGTCTGTGTCTATCTCTGTCTGCCTGTCTGTCTCTCTGCCTGTCTGTCTGTCAGAGAGGTATAACTTCCTGGGTATCAGTATTGTGGGTCAGAGTAATGACAGAGGAGACGGAGGGATTTACATCGGCTCTATCATGAAGGGAGGAGCGGTGGCAGCAGATGGACGAATAGAGCCGGGAGACATGTTACTGCAGGTAGCACTGGCAGTAGTACTAGCAGTAATAGTAGTACTTGCAGTAGTAGTATTAGTATTGACAGTGTTTTTTTCCTGTCTGTGTGTCCAGGTGAACGACATCAACTTTGAAAACATGAGTAATGACGACGCCGTGCGAGTACTGAGAGAGATCGTCCACAAGCCAGGGTGAGAGTACCAATACTACTACTACCAATACTACCAATACTACTACCACTACTACTACTACTACTACCAATACTACTACCACTACTACTACTACTACTACTACTACTACTACTACTACCAATACTACTACTACTACTACTACTACTACCAATACTACTACCAATACTACTACTACTACTACTACTACTACCAATACTACTACCAATACTACTACTACTACTACCAATACTACTACCAGTACTACCACTACTACTACCAATACTACTGCTACTACTACTACCAATACTACCAATACTACTACTACTACTACTACCAATACTACTACCAATACTACCAATACTACAACCAATACTACTACTACTACCAATACTACCAATACTACTACCACTACTACTACTACTTCTACTACTACAACTACCAATACTACTACCAATACTACTACTACTACTACCAATACAACCACTACTACTACTACTACTACTACTACCAATACTACTACCACCAATACTACTACTACTACTACCAATACTACTACTACTACTATTGCCACTACTACGACTACTGCTGCTTCTACTACAACAGCTACTACTGCTACTACTACTATTACTACTACTGCTTCTACCACTACCCCTACTACTCTTGTGAAGTACCTTGCAACTGTATTTTTCATGAGGGTTGAGCACTTAGTGTGTGACACAATCACTACTACTGCTACTGCTATTACTACTAGTACTACAGATAATACTAGTGGTACTTCTACTACTACGAGTAGAAGTTATACTACTACTGCTGCTAATAGTACTACTACTACTACACTGCAAAAAGTCAAAATCTTACCAAGATTATTTGTGTAAATGTAATGAGATATTTTGACTAGAAATAAGACATTTTTACTTGAAATAAGACAAATAATCTTGGTAAGATTTTGACTTTTTGCAGTGTACTGCCACTTCTATTACTTCTACTACTACTGCTACTGCTATTACTACTAGTACTACAGATAATATTAGTGGTACTGCTACTACTACGAGTTGAAGTTATACTACTACTGCTGCTACTAGTACCACTACTACTGCCACTTCTATTACTTGTACTACTACTACTGCTGCTATTACTGCTGCTGCTACTACTACTATTAGTACTAGTACCAGGCACTGGTACTACTACTATTACTAATACTTCTAATACTACTACTGCTACGCCTGCCTGTGTGATGCTGTCTTACTTGCTGTCTGTCTGCAGCTCCGTCACATTGACGGTGGCAAAGTGTTGGGATCCAAACCCACGAGGCTGCTTCACCCTGCCAAGGAGTGAGACACACACACACACACACACACACACACACACACACACACATGCACACACACACACACACACTCTCTCTCTCACACACACACACACACACACACACTCATACACAACCACACACGCACAAGTCAAAGTCATTTTTATTTTCATTTAACCACACACTGTCAGGAGTTGTTTCTTGGTGATATATCTTTGTATCATTCATTCATTCATTCATTCATTCAGTTTCCACGTTATCCTGATCAGGGTAGGAGGAATACTCAGACATGTGTGATACAGCTTTGAATTGAATATTTGAATATCCTTATTTTGCTGAGAGATATTTTAATGTTTGTATCGACCCTCCTCAGTCGGACCGGCCCTCTGCTGGCATGTCGTATCGCTGCTATGCTGACGACACACAGATCTATTTCTCTGACAAATTCTCTGTCTTCCCTCAGTGATTAGCAAAAGATTGGATGTCTCTAAATTTCCTCCACCTAACCCTGAAAAAAGATGTTCTTTTGATTGGACCTGATCAAATTGCCAAGGCAGTTGATCAGCCTAAGCGTAAAAAAACTACTGCTAAAAACCTTGGGATGACTTTTGACCAACACGTGACCTTTGACCATATTGCAGAAATTAGAAGTATTTTATCTTCTAAGCATCTGGGTTATTAATTGACAGTCTAGTTTTCTCCTGTTTAGATTACTGTAATTCCCTTTAAACTTACCTCAGCCGCTCCTGCTTACCCCTGCTCGTGCATCCCTCCAGTGGCTTCCTGGGAAATTTTAAATTCAGAATAAATTAGGATTCTGTCGATGATGTAGAAGGCATTGCATGGTCTTGCCCCAAGTTATATTTCTGATCTCATTGTTCCTTATTCTACTTGCCGATGACTCACCTTTTCATACATCTTCATCCTGGACTTGTGTTTCTGTTTTACTGGTTCCTTTTAGTTTGGTCTGTTCTCATGATGCTTTTTGGTTTGTGAAGCACTGTGTAACTGTCTTTTACAAAACACCTGATCTCAGTACGAGCACCAATAATGTTTGTGGACTGTAAGATGAAATTTTATTGATCTGTTGTTGTTGCAGTAACAAACTGTAACAGGATACAGCAAAAACTAGAGCAGAAGAGCTACAGACACACAAAATGAACACACAAGCATGCAAACATGAGTAACCGAGTAACCTGTTCCCCTCCTCATCCAACAGGTGAGCCGGTCCGTCCCATCGACCCTGCTGCCTGGGTGTCCCACACAGCAGCCATGACGGGGGGGCTGCTCCCCCACTACGGTACGACTCCCATGAGACCTTTCACCTCCACATCCTGTCATTTACAGGAAGTCAACCATTAATCATACATCTGCTTGTTTAGTCTTTATTCAGATCTTCATTGGCTGCTGGCACCACACACAGGACAGATAAAGCAACATGATTAGTGTTAAAAGTGCACTTGAGATGGGGCGACCCCAACTGGCAACAAGGTGTAACTGTTTGAAATGTGAGCACTTCCTTACCCAGAAATCCTATGAGATGTGGTCAGTAAACTCAAACTTCTTCCAAATCCGGTGGCACGATTATTATTAGTCAAGGATGCCGATAATTGATATTTAGGGCCAGTATTCGTTTGCAGTAAATTTGAAAATTGTTGGGCAAAAATCACTGGCTTAAAGTAAGTGTGACTTCCCTCTGAGTCGAGGTGGACGTGATCTGCTGTTTTGTTTTCATCTGCATCGCTACGTTTTCCTGATCATGATAACAATCCAACGCCACCCTATGCGCTTTTCAGGCTTGCAGGAAGACCATCACCTCACCATCCACAGTGACATGGCAGCTGTTGCCAAGGCGATGGCCAATCCTGAGTCAGGGCTGGAGGTCCGGGACAGGATGTGGCTGAAGATCACCATCCCCAACGCCTTCATAGGTAAGCAGCAGCTCTGATGTTAGGACATCCTGAGACAAAACTGCATCACTCCCCAGGCTGAAAGGCTTCAGGTCTTCAGGAAGAACTCTGTCAGTTCTAAAGTTTAGCTGGACATCTGACTGCTGGAGTTCCTAACTGCACCTGAAGCTAAGCTCTGAGGATGTCCTAACATGTGCAGTGTACTGTGGGCTTGACCTTCATTCATGTCCTCCATTCGTTGTTTTATTTTGCTCATTTCAGTTTTCACGACTTGGGAACCAGGATTCCACTCAGAATCCCAGTTCCTTCAGTCAAGAAAGTCCCAATTTGCTGATTTGTACCTTTGAAGGCTGAGGAAGATGTGCATCTAGCCATTCTCTGCCTGTCTGTCCTTCTCCCTATCTGCCTGTCTCTATCTGTCTGTCTGTCTGTCAATCTGTACAGGTTCAGACGTGGTTGACTGGCTCTATCATCATGTCGAGGGCTTCACTGACCGCCGTGAAGCTCGGAAATACAGTAGCAACCTGCTGAAGGCCGGATACATCCGCCACACCGTCAACAAGATCACCTTCTCCGAGCAGTGCTACTACGTGTTTGGAGACCTCTGTGGAAGTGAGTGGACCTGCACTGTACAGGAGTCAGACAACAAGTGTAGAGTAAAGGCCGTTTCACACCAAGTCCATGTTTTTCGTATGTGTTTTTTCAGTCAGTCATGTGATAATAACAATCATTATGCACAAAAACCTCGCACAAGTGCTGACTCCCATGTGTTTTATTATTATATTCTCCAAAATTCATGATACAAGACAAAAAGACATGATCGGTTCCATCCAATACTGAGAGGGTCTAAAGAGCAGCGAGGAGCTTAACAGGCCAAATCTAAACTGCGCCGAGGGAAAAGTGGAACCAGCTGATCAAAACAGAAACAGAATGGGCTCATTTCATTTGCTTTCAGCTGTTTCACCTGTTTTCAACCTGTTCCAAAAACTTTGATGACAGACGAAAGGGTCGGAGTTAGTATGTAAACGTGACCGACACAACGTGAGGTGGTATTTATTTTTGAACGTGTGACAATTTTGTACCAAAAATGTGGACTTGGTGTGCAAAGCCTTTGAGACTGGAATGACGTGGAGCTGAGGAGGTCTGAGTTGATCCAGTCCCACATTCGGGCCCTCATGTGTGAGACGATTCAGGGCTCATCAGATCCGGGACTGGAACACTACAACAGTGTCAGTGTCAGTCAAAGTAATTTTCCAAATATCAGCAGATTTATTTTTGCCATGAAAATTTGAAAACAATCTGTTTTTGTTAAAAAGCTCAAGCCCAAATAATTAAAGGCAGATTGAGTAATTCAAAGTTGCCTCCTCCGCCGTGGCTAAGCGAACCGCTGGCAGCCAGTTTTCCTTTCCTAGGATGATGACAGAATGAAAGCCGTCACTGTCCTACGCAAAAGTATTTGGTTCGCCAGCACCTTCCTGTCCAACAGCTCCCAGGCCAGCATCACATCGCTCTTCATCCTCCTCCTCTCCCTCAGAGCTCGCCAGCAGGTGAAAGCCAACCCCAGATGCAGAGCGAGGAACGAGCTTCGTCCGCTCACTGTTTCTCTTCGGCACATTTCCTTGTTTCTGTGTCTGCAATTTTCGTAGCGCTCTATCAAATGTGTTGCTATTGATCTGGCACCGTGCTGTGCTGTGGTTGGCTGGGAGTTTGTTACGACCCGGCCTAGAGGACACCCTGGGACAACATGAACAAAAGAGACTCCATTCTTCTCAGTTCCCAAGAATCACCATCAACAAACCAACAAACAAAAAAAACCTTATATAACCAACCTAAACTGACCTCACCTAATCAAAAGACACAGAAAACAAAAGGCTAACCCAACTGCACACACACAGTCAGGAAAGAAAATACAGCACTTACAGGTACACACAAAATGTCCAATAACAGAGCTCCTCACCTGCTGCCCAGAGACTGATGCCCACAAGAGTCCTGAGTTTGGCAAAACAAGAAAATCCAGGTAGAGGGCAGGGTCTCTGCAGACACACACACCAACACACACTTCTAGTGGATGGAGAGGATTGGTTTGTTCATGCTCATTCTGTCTTTAGTAACTCCACCTGTGTGCTGCTTTCAGACATGGCCATCCTGTCGCTGCTGGATCATGAAGTAGGAGGAGGAGGAGGAGGAGGAGGAGGAGGAGGAGGAGGAGGCGGCTCAGACCAGGACTCGCTGGCTGCTCTGTCCCATCCTGCAGCCTCGGGCCCCCAGTGGCCCCCAGCCTTCCCCTACCAGTACCCCATCCCCCACCCATACAGCTCCCCCCATGTCCTCCACCAGCTCCCCGGCTGGGGAGGAGCAGGAGGAGGAGGAGGAGGAGGAGGAAGCCAGCACAGTGACGGTGACAGCATCTCTTCCTCTTTTCTTTACCACACTGACATTTATGTTAAGATTTATGCAGATTTATGCAGATTTATGCAGATTTACGCTGTGTTCAGACCAAATGTGAGCTGAATCATCGCATTGCAGACTCACACAAATACAGTCGCTCAAGTTGAAAATGTGCAACACGGAAATTCACGTCATTTGCATCACCCGGTGTGAATTCACGTCTTTGCATTGACTGCATATGTGTTTGCGCCACGTGAAAAACTTGTTTCTGAGGGCACAGTTTTAGGCTGAGCTGCGCCCGAGACCGAGCGCCTCCAGAGTTGGACCAAAGCCACCAGTGGTGCCGTGATGGCGTCACAGTGCTTTATCATCATTCATTGGTCCAAGGGAAATTGAACAGCTCTGAAACAGGAAGTCCCTACAGAGGCACTTGTGAAATTTGTATCATAGTTGAGAATTCATCCATTGAGGCTTCTAAGTTCAGTGGGAATAGCCGCCCACAGACGCCATGACATGATCAACGTTCTGTATTCGTTACTCATGGTTTGATGATCCCCGATGGTTCAGTGTGGTCCAGGGGTTTGGATGACACTGAAAGTTGTTGGGTTTGGCTATAAACTGTTTGGCTGACTACCGTGTCATTAACAAAATCAATAATCCCAATCAAACGTTCCCCAAAATAAACAGGCCTTTTCATCTGATTCAAATGAGTAGAGATTAATGAATTCACCAAGCTAACAAACGTTAAACCAAATAAAAATAACCAAAAAACACGCAGCGGTTGAAGACTGTATCTCCGAGGTGTCTGCTGCCGCCAGCTAACCTCAGCAGCATGAATTTGTCAGTTTTATCTTGTAAACTTACCTTTTTAATCTCAGAGAATACCCACGTTTTTTTTTTTTTTCTCAAATGGTTTTAACTTGCCTCTCTGACCTCTTTAACAGGAAGTCACAGCAGTGGATCAAACCAGAGCGGCGGTCAGAAGGAGGTGGGAGGAGCCGGAGGAGGAGCCGGAGGAGGAGCAGGAGGCGAATCCAAGTCAGCAGGAGGCGAATCAGAGTCCACTAAACAGGAAGTGAATGTGACGAGCAGCGAACAAGCGGAGGCCGCGGAGCTTCCGGGTGACGACAGCGCTCAGTGCCCCTCCTCTGGTCTCCATGGTAACAGTGACTCCGCCCCGCTGCCAGCCTCCCCGCCCGAAGGTCGCGACCTTTCCTCTGTCCCGCCCGAAATCACCGCCTCCCGCCAGTCTTTCCGCCTGGCCATGGGAAACCCCAGCGAGTTCTTTGTGGATGTCATGTGACCCTGTGGCGATGATGTCACTGCAGGTCAGGTGATGGTGGGAGTAACAAACAACAACAACAACAACAACAACAACAACAACAACAACAACTAACGGTCCAGGTTTCCAAAAGGACTGCTTTGTACAGTTTTCTGCTAAAAGGATAAAAGATTCATACCGAATTATTTCTTAGTAAGTTTAATATATCAAGCTTGTCATGCCAAAAGTGTGTAAGACGTCACTGTGTGTGTGAGAGAGAGAGAGAGAGAGAGAGAGAGAGAGAGAGAGAGAAAGAAGGTGGGGGTGGGTTGGCTAAAATACATGTGAACTTGTTTCCAGCTGCTTGAACTGGTATATTTTATATTTCCAACAGTTTCAGGCTTCAGAGGTCAGAGGTCTTGTTGTTAGCCTAGCCCCGCTAACACCCTGCTAGTGAAAACTGAAAAATGTCTTTGATCAGATCCTCCCTGGGTTAGGGTTAGGGTTAGGATTAATGGGATTAGGATTAGGGTTAGTGTTTAGAAAAGTCTTCCCTGAGTCCCAAGCAGACTTTAGTCTTTACTGTCTGTGATGTCACGTCGCCCGGGGCAGGGCGTTAGCGGGGCGAGGCTAACAGCAGGCAGCTACATGAGCTAGCACCCTGGATCAGAGCTGTGTTGACTATCTCTGTCCACATCTGGGATTATGGATCCAGCAGATTTCATCTGCGGGGAAAATCCCTGTTGTTCCCACATGGTCATCCTGTCAGTGTGTGATTGAAAGCTGGTGTTTAAAACTTGGATGTTTTTGTCAGACTGGATCCATCCCCAGATAGCAAAATACAGTGATTCAACGTTGAATTTTGGTCAAATTGGTTATTTTTGGTTGAGGTTGATAAATCTATGTTGATTCAATGTTTAATTACAGCTGCCATTTCAACATTTGAAAAAATGTTGTTGAATCAGCATTGTATAGATGCTGGTTTTTCAATGTTGAAATGTCAACATTAAATAGACATGGTTTCAATGTATGGTATGCTGTGCATCTGTGCCCCCGCCCCCCACCCCCGCAGGGGTAGGCGTGCCGTGGGAAGCTCGCGAGACCTGCTCTCTCCTGAGACTGCAGGAGACCCAAAAGAGTAAAGTGGGGCGGCACGGTGGTGCAGTGGTTAGCACTGTCGCCTCACAGTGAGAAGGTCCTGGGTTCGATTCCCACCCAAGGTCCTTTCTGTGTGGAGTTTGCATGTTGTCCCCGTGTCTGCGTGGGTTTCCTCCCACCGTCCAAAGACATGCAGGTCAGGTGAATTGGAGAAGCTAAATTGCCCCTAGGTGTGACTGTGTGTGTGAATGTCAGTGTCTGTCTGTCTGTCTGCCCTGCGATGGACTGGCAACCTGTACAGGGTGTTTCACTGCCTTCACCCTATGAGCGCTGGGATAGGCTCCAGCAACCCTCCCGCCCTGCGACCCTAGTGAGGATAAGCGGTTTAGAAGATGGATGAATGAATGAATGAAGAGTAAAGTGATTGTTTTGGGCTTGAATGAGGCGCATTTAAAACCTACAGATGAAGGTTGAAAAGTGATGTAATGGTCCTTTAATAATAACATTGTTGCAATGTAGAATCAATGTAATTTCAATGCATTTATAGATGAATCAATATTGATTCAATGTTCGGATTGATTGACTATTCTACATTATTTCAATGTTGAACATAATGTAGTTGAATAAATATTGAATTAATGTTGAGACTGATTAAAAATTCAACATTATTTCAATGTTGATCATAACGAGCGCTTTCAATGTTATTTTCAACGTCTGACATCAACGTTGATTCAATCTTAAGCCATGACCATATCTCAATGTTGATTCAATGCATTTTTGCTTTCTGGGTCAGTTCTGCTGCAGCTTCTTGCTAACAAACAGCTAAAGGCTAACAGTGCAGCACGTTAAACACGTGGCTGTTCTGGGATGAATTTACCACTACAGACATGCTAGCTGCTGCTGGCTAGCAGCTAGCATGTCTGTTTGTGTGTCTGATCTTTGCTCAAGACTAAAACTAAAGTTTTAGGAGGAGAATCACAGCTCAGCATGGGGCGCTAACCACCCAGCTGTTAGCCATCAGCCTGAGGGGTTTCAGGCTGTAGAAAATGTGTGAGAAATAATTTTTGTCCAAATCTCATGAATTATTTTGAAGGAATTGGGAAAACTACATTCACATCTCTCAGAGACTAATGTTTTTTTTTTTTTTTTTTTTTTTTTTTTTTTAAATCTGTAAGTCTGTAAAATGCAAACAAGTCAGAGACAAATGGCAGCGTAACTGTGAGTCTGTTGTGATCCCCTCCACTTTGTTTGCTTTCTGTCCATTTAATTTGAACTGACTCAGTTTTTATTTGAATGCATGTGGACACCAGGACCAGCTGATAGACTGTCATGTTCTCAGAGTTCAGTTCATATTTCATACAGATCAGCACCGCTGCAGGGAGCCAGGGCTCACAGGTGATAATACTGGGAGAAAAAACTCTGAGATTACAGCTGTAACTTTACAAGAAAAACTCACAAATTTATGAGGAAAAATATGAAAATTCTGAGATTATAAAGTTATACATTTATGAGAAGAAAAAATAAAACAGACCCCCCCCACACACAGCGGCATTAATCAGCCGTCATTAGCAGGACCGCCTTCTGGTAAATTTGGGTTTTTTTTTTTTTTGGCGAGGCTTAAGGATAGCTGTGTTGGTCCCACTCCTTCAGCACTTTACTCCAAAACAACATATCTCAAACTCCTGGGCTGATGGCCATCAAAACGGATGAGCAGCTTCTTCCCCAGAGGATGAGCCCTGCCCGGCTTGGCGACCCTGAGGTCCTTCCTGCACTGCCACCCTCAGGCCACAAAGTCCAAATCTGATTTTTGAGACTGTTTTTGAGAGGAAAATGTACCTGCTCCATTTCCAGCTCAGTGACCGTCGGCATCACCTGAGCCACGCCCACCGTTCCTGAAAGGACACTGATTGGTCCAGCCGTTTTATGCCTTCCAATCTAACGGTTCATTATTTCTTATCATTTTTTTTTTTTTTTTTTTTTTTTTTATCATTTCTATCCATATTTCTGTGTATGTACGTTGCATTCTACTGTTTGATGTGTGTAAATCTGATCTGGTCCTCTAGGATGCAGTTTGTGTTTATATATTATGTATATTCATAAAATATTTGAGATATTTGGTTATTAAGTGAAGCTGGATAAAGTGAGCAGGTCAGTTTAAGGCTCTATCAGAAAAAGAGAAACTGGTTTAATTTATGAACATAGTTTTATTGTCTGACCACGACTTCGCTGTCTGTCTTTACTCTGAGTTTAAAGGAGAAAACTGCTTGATAAAAAAATAAAAACTAATGTCTAATATATGTTGTGTGCTGTGAGACAAATCTCCCACAATACTGGGACGTGTAAACAGCAGTGACATCACCGCGCGCATGGAAACGTTCACAGTTACTGGAACAGACGCTTTGACCTTTAAAGTAAATTGTTAGAACAACACACAGGAAAGAAATCAGCCGGGAGCTCATCAAGACCCCATGCTGACACGCTGTCCAGTGTCTGTGGACAGGCACTGCGAATGTCCCGGTGGCTCACCTGGTAGAGCGCGTCCCACCTGTCGAGGCTGAGTCCTGACCGCAGCATCCTGGGTTTGAATCCGACCTCGGGCCCGTCTCTCTCCCCTGCCTGTCCTGTCTCTCTCTATAAAGAAATAAAGGAAAAAAAATATTCAGTTTCATGTGAGGAGAGAGAGACGTCTCGGCCCTGCAGTCACACACACAGACAGAGAGTGCGCAGCACAGAGTCACCACTAGGTGGCAACATAACTCCAGTATTGTCCCAGTATGAATGGACAGTTTCATGCTGGAGTTCACTGGCGGTGTGTTGAAGAGTTCGGCTGCTCATCAGCAGGAAAAACTATTTAACACAAACTTTAACAATTCAAGTCAAGTCAGCCTGTGTGTCTGTCCTGAAACAAACAAACAAACAAACAAACAAACAAACCAAAATAAACTGAAAGGTTGCTAAATGTGGAGCCAGAAACACAATTTTGCTGAAAAATATGTATTTTGCAAACGCATGTCCTCGTGTGCCTGTTTAAAAAGGCTTTAAGGTCTAATGCAGTTTTGAATGGGCATGCCCAAACTGTCTGGAGAAGAAAAACAGTTTCCCTAAACCTTTTCCCCGGGCTGTTATATTAGTTACAAAGCAGGGAAACTGCCACTTTCCCTTTTTATCACCGACAATAAACCTGCAGCCAAAATGACTGGAGACGTTTCCTCCCTGTCGTGCCGGTCCCGTTAGTCTAGTCTATATTCTGATATGCAATTTCAAGCCTTTGCTAAATATAAAATACAATTTTTAAGAAATCAAAAATAAATTTTTATTGAAAATTTTTATTTATTAATGTATTAAAAATAATTTTACAGTTTTTCTCGATGGCTCACACATGATAACTCAACACTCCTTTAGACACTGAGTCTCAGCTTTCACACTTGATCCACACGTGGTGAGCTTTATTGTGAAAAACTCTAGACACAAACCCCTTCATTTAGTGATTGATTGACTGATTGATTGATTGATTTTTTACAGTGCATTTACTTTTACACTCAGTTTGAGTTTATCGCACTACAGTAAAAAATCTGAAAATGTTAACACGTATTATGTCTCCATCTGTGTGTGTGTGTGTGTGTGTGTGTGTTCAGACTGAGGATCCCGCGGTTTTGAGATGGAAGTTTCAAGTTTGTGAAGACGAATTTTGTCATTTATTTGTGGTCGGCGAATTTTGGAAACCGGAGAATAATTTGCACAAAACTAGTCTGACGCAAAAAAAAAAAAAAAAAAAACGTATTCAATAATGCAGCTTTTATTTTGAAAAACGTCGACAGGAAGTCAAAAAATCCATTGAGAGAGAGAGAGAGAGAGAGAGAGAGAGAGAGAGAGAGAGAGAGTCCAGCTGATCAGTGAACTTCATGATGAGGTGAGTGAGCCGCTTCTGCAACACAAATAACAGAAAAACAAACTGCGGGTTTAGTCCTGTGGTTTCTCTGTGATACTCCTATAATATTCCTATAATATCTAACCCTAAGCACTGCTGCTTTGTGTCTGTGCGGCTCGGCACTGACTTCAGGCTGTGTGTGTGTGTGTGTGTGTGTGTGTGTGTGTGTGTGTGTGTGTGTGTGTGTGTGTGTGTGTGTCGGTGTGTGTGTGTCGGTGTGTCAAGCTCACACCGCTGCCGGGATGTTTCTGCAGAAAGTTTGCTCGGTTTTGAGGTTATTGCGGGATTGTGCGGGACGTTTCCTTCACGCACAATGAGAGGACACTCCACACTGGGCTCTGCTGGCTCCTCTGTGGGGGTTTGATGCATTAAATCCCTTTTTTTAAAAAATGCTTTGCATAAGAACAATAAGGCAGCCGCTGAGTGAGTTTAATGTCCGCGAGTGACTCGATAGAAAAGAAACGCGGATGATCTGCAAAATGTGATGAAAACTTTGATAATTATCGTCCAGCTGAAGCCAAATCCTGATTCACTGATGTGGTGAAATCCTGTAGTAACATAAACATGCATACAGGACACTGTTTACAGGCAAGGCGGGTTAATTTGCACAGCACCTCTCGTACACAAAGCAATTCAATGAGCTTTACAGAGGCACAGAGACACAGGAAGAAAATAAAATACTCTGAAAACATGAAAAGTTTAAAATCCATGAAAGCAGAAAAATTACAATAATAGAAACAAAGGAGGAAAAAACCAACTGTTGTTACACTATGATCATGTAATACAATATAATCTATAGTCCTGTGTGTTCCTGGCCTGTCTGTATAGACACATGCACCCAGAAAATAATTAGTTTACTGACTAGCATCTGAAAACAGACGGCTGATCCTGATGGAAAAAAAAAACATTTTGCACATTTCAGTGAAAAGTAAAAAAAAAAAAAAAAAAAAAAAAAAAAAGTAAAATGGAGAGGCGTTTTATTGTCAGAGTCATGAACTTGTATTGTCTTTGACCCGGAGTCACCAGGCTCTCCTGACAGCGTACCAGTCACCCACTGCAAAAAACACGACCCGGGGTCACCATCAGCTGCAGCTCGTCCTCCTGGGGGCGCTGCAGCCCAAATCCATGTGGTGTCAAATCCATATTGATTTTAGAAAGTGTGATTCCCATCAGATTTATACAGATGCGTCTCAGTCTCTGGACGCTCAAGTCAGCTTTCTTACTGTTGGGATCCTCTCTTCCACCCGACTCGAGCTTCTTTTCTAGTTTCCAAGCGGCTCAGTGTTGCTGCTCAGCTGAAAGTGACTGAGCAGCAAACAGCAGCTCTGAGGTCAGTGCTGCAGGTCTCTCTGCTGTCTGAAGCTCATCATCAGACAGTGATGGTGGCCTCCATAGGGGGCGCCGGCGAGCGTCCGTTCTGCTTGTCCCACACACAGGGACGCTGCTTCACCTCAGGGAGCTCAGATGGAGTCCTGATCTGCTCGGGAGCTTTCACTCCGTCTCCTTCCTTCTTACCTGGAGAATCCTCCATTAGAACAGCAGCCCACCAAGGTGGGACACACCTGGCTGTTAAAGGGGACGGGAGACGGCCTCTGATTGGTTCACTGCATGTTACGCCCAAAACACAGCCATGATTATTACCCCCTCCCTGGCTCTATAATTTCTTTTTTCCCCACAATGGCCCTAATATGCCGTCATAGAAAGCTGCATCATCAGCATTCGTAGTTACTCACGCCTACATCGTTACCGTAGCAACCCATGCAGAAAGGCTGCTGATGTCTGGACACACCCATCTGATCTGATCACTTGCTGATATCAGTGTGGACCGTCTGTCTTGAAGATCTGACCCGATAAACCGACCTGATCTGCCTGCAGGCCGAACGAGGCCGCAGTCCGCTCATGAATGCTCTTCGTCCTCCAGGATTTTCCTCCTCCTCTCATTGGTCCTTGCTGCGGTCGACGCCCAGCTGATCTCTCTGAACGCCATGTACGGGAGCCTGCAGTCGCCAAACTTCCCGGAGCCGTACCCGAGAGAGACGGAGCTGCGCTGGAACATCAGCGTGCCCGACGGCTTCCAGGTCCAACTCTACTTCAGCCACTTCGAGCTGGAGCCCTCCTACCTCTGTGAGTACGACTACGTCAAGGTAAGACCGCAAGGGATCATGGGTACCTCCTTACCCCGTCCACCTCCTTACTGCGACCTCCTCCTTACCCCGACCTCCTTACCCCGTCCACCTCCTTACCTTGACCTCCTTATCTCGACCACCTCTTTACCCCGACCTCCTCCTTACCCCAACCACCTCCTTACTGCGACCTCCTCCTCACCCCGACCTCCTTACCCCGTCCACCTCCTTACTGCGACCTCCTCCTTACCCCGACCTCCTTACTGCGACATCCTCCTTACCCCGACCTCCTTACCCCGGCCACCTCCTTACTGCGACCTCCTCCTTACCCCGACCTCCTTACCCCGACCACCTCCTTACCCGGACCTCCTCCTTACTCCGACCTCCTCCTTACCCCGACCTCCTCCTTACTGTGACCTCCTCCTTACCGCGACCTCCTCCTTACCCCGACCTCCTTATCTCGACCACCTCTTTACCCCGACCTCCTCCTTACCCCGACCTCCTCCTTACCCCGACCTCCTCCATACCCCGACCACCTCCTTACCTCGACCTCCTTACCCCGACCACCTCCTTACCCCGACCACCTCCTTACCCCGACCTCCTCCTTACCCCGACCTCCTCCTTACCCCGACCTCCTTATCTCGACCACCTCCTTACCCCGACCTCCTCCTTACCCCGACCTCCTCCTTACCCCGACCTCCTTATCTCGACCACCTCCTTACTGTGACCTCCTCCTTACCCCGACCTCCTCCTTACTGTGACCTCCTCCTTACCCCGACCTCCGTATCTCGACCACCTCTTTACCCCGACCTCCTCCTTACCCTGACCACCTCCTTACCGCGACCTCCTCCTTACCCTGACCACCTCTTTACCCCGACCTCCTCTTTACCCCGACCTCCTCCTTACCGCAACCTCCTCCTTACCTCAACCACCTCCTTACCTCGACCTCCTCCTTACCCCGA
>NC_043992.1:41166365-41173865 GCF_902150065.1 Myripristis murdjan | reverse complement strand
GAGGGTTACCTGAGGTGCAGGTGTCACGGGGCTCAGGTGTGTGTGTGTGTGTGTGCTGGCGGTGGTCCTGCAGGTGGAGGCGGAGGGCGAGGTGCTGGCCTTGTTCTGCGGCAGCGAGGACACGGACACGGAGGAGGTGCCCAGCCAGCAGGTCATCTCCTCGCCCAGGAGCTCCCTCAGCCTCCTCTTCTCCTCCGACTTCTCCAACGAGGAGCGCTACGCCGGCTTCGTGGCTCACTACAGCGCCGTGGGTGAGCACACACTGCAGCTGAGAGCCACGCCCACAGGAAGTGCGCCGGGCGCTGAGGCCACACCGTCCAATAAAAACCTGACGTGCTGCGCAGCGGCCCGAAAACACACACTGGGAAAGAGAGTGTGCAGATCAGCTGTTCAGCCTCCTAACAAACTCTTTAACAGCCTGAGTTAGAGCGTCACGTCCTTCACTAACAGCCTAATCCCAGAATACATCAACTGTTTTTTATTCTGTAATCCAGTGGCCTCAGACGCATTTAAACATAAAAACTCTGATCCAACATCTGACCTTTAAACAAATAATTTAAAAGGCCTCTCTCTCTCTCTCTCTGTCTCTCTCTCTCTGTCTGTCTGTCTGTCTGTCTGTCTCTCTCTCTCTCTCTCTCTCTCTCTCTCTCTCTCTCTCTCTCTCTCTCTCTCTCTCTCTCTCTCTCTCCAGATGTGGACGAGTGCAGAGATAGGAGTGATGAGGATTTACTCTGCGATCATTTCTGTCATAACTACATCGGTGGATACTACTGCTCCTGTCGCTATGGTTACCTGCTGCACTCTGACAACCGCACCTGCCGAGGTGTGTTAGACTCGTTACGCTCTCTGTGCTGCTGTTTGCTTACACAGGGATCTACACACCTGTGGACGTATACACCTGTACACAAACACACCTGTACACAAACACACCTGTACACCTACACACCTGTAGGCAACACACACCTGTACACCTACACACCTGTAGGCAACACACACCTGAAGACCAGCACACCTGTACACCTACACACCTGTACACCAACACACCTGTAGGCCAACACACCTGTAGGCCAACACACCTGTAGGCCAACACACCTGTAGGCCAACACACCTGTAGGCCAACACACTTGTAGACCTAAACACCTGTACACCTATACACCTTTACACCAACACACCTGTAGGCAACACACACCTGAAGACCAGCACACCTGTACACCTACACACCTGTACAGCAACACACCTGTACAGCAACACACCTGTAGACCTACACACCTGTACGCCAACACACCTGTAGGCAACACACACCTGCACACCAACACACCTGTAGGCAACACACACCTGTACACCAACACACCTGTAGACCTTCACACCTGTACACCAACAAAACTGTACACCAATACACCTGTACACCTACACACCTGTAGGCCTGCACACCTTAGACCTACACACCTGTACACCTACACACCTTAGACCTACACACCTGTACACCTACACACCTGTAGACCTACACACCTTAGACCTACACATCTGCACACCTGTACTTCAACACACCTGTAGACCTACACACCTGTACACCCACACACTTGTAGACCTGAGGCCTGGACCATAAAGCTGGATTAACATAGTCGGGCTTTCTCTTACTTATCTGGCTTCACTTAACCAGACATCCGCACTCCGGATTTTCGGTACCATGAAGCCGCTTATCATCTCGCTAACTGAACCCAGGCTTTCCAATCTAGCTCTGTGCGCACTCACATAAAGAGGGCGGAGTTTGCTGCATGCGACCAATCATAGACATGGAAAAATCCACCCGAGCCGCATACGCCACAACGGAGGAGCAGACAATAATCATTAATAAACATGAAGAATATAAATCAATAATCCAGGCAAAAAGCAACACAGTTGCAGCTGCCAAAAGCCGCAAGGAATGCTGGGAAAAAATCGCTGACTGTGTCAATGCGTAAATTAGTGGGATTATAATCTGACTTCCCCACCATGACGGCACGAGTCGATCTGACTGCAGTAACATTTGTGTGTTCAATAAATGAATGTGTCTCCCACTCAGCCACACACTCCTGCAGAGGAACTGGCCCTCTCTCACAGTGAGGGGCGACCCTCGCTGGGCCGCTGCCCTCAGTTTGAGTTTCAGCAGAATCGTCACTTTGATTCAACTGGTTTTGATATTTCATTTTATAAAGCATCTAACGCCTCGTGATTATTCTGCTGGTTAAAATATTATTTCACTGTCACTTAAAGACTGTAAAGCATTTGGCACCAACTCTCATGTGGACTTTTCAGGGCAGCCAGCCTAAATACTAAATATGAGCAAACTAATGGAAACCTAAAGGAGCCCAGAGGCTGGCCTGGATTTTATCAGACTTTTATTTAACCCTCTGAATTAAATTCCCCTCATTTATTTTCAAAAACATTTTTTTAAAAAAATCATTACATCAGTCTACAAGATCAATTTTTGGTTGGACAGTGCGGAGTCATGAGTAAAAAAAAATACAAGAAGAATTGTAAAATTTATTAAATTTAATTTTATAAAAGAAGAAGAAAGGGAAAATGGGCAGGCCATTTTCCAAGAGAGCTGATTGGTCAGTAGGTGGGGCTTTTCTACCTGCTGAGCTCTTATCCTGAACTTAACCTGCTCCGGAGCAGGTTAGGTGTTCAGCATACGTTACCACGGCAACGTAGCCTGATAAAAAGTAAGCCACCTTTATGGTACAGAAAACCCAGGGTTAAGCCTGAAGTTAGCTCGCTAAGCCCAAATCCAGCTTTATGGTACAGGGCTCTACACACCTTAGACCTACACACCTGTAGACCTGCACACCTGTAGGCAACACACACCTGTACACTAATACACCTGTAGACCCTCACACCTGTAGACCTACACACCTGTAGATCCACACACTATAAGAAATGACTCCAAACGTTTATATTCAAATGCAAAAAAGTTGCGAATGTTGAACTGACAGAGAGCTCAGATCTGTGTGTGGCTGTGTTTTGTTTTACTCACCAAGGAAACTCCAGTTTATTCTCAGCTCTGTGGTTAAAAGTTAAATGCAATAAAGTCTAAGCTCATTCAGCGCAAATGCAAGAGCAGCGGCCTCACAAATTTGATCTTTGAATTAATTCACCGAACCGTAAAACTGAGCGAGTCAAATCTGTGCAGTTCAAGTACAGGCTCTGCTGCTGCTAATCCACTTTAATCTCAAATTAAGCTTCACCTCCTGTGTGTAATCTCATTACAAGCAGCCAGCAGTAAGGAGGTCAAAGGTCAGCGGTCACAGCAGCTTGACAATAACAACAATAACAAATATTTCCAGTGACCCGGCGCGAGACAGGGTGGAAAACAGTCAAAACACACAAAGAGCACTCATTATATTTTCTACTTGACTTCAGTTTAATCTGTAGAGCGTCAAATCTCACAGCCGGTACCTCGGCAGTGCAGAAACCCACCTCGTGTCACCAAGCGAAATCCCCCACCTGAGCCGCACATGGAAAAAACCCTTCAACAGGAAGAAAACACAGAAACCAGGAGGGCAGAGTACAATCCAAGTAATAGAAGTCATAGCAGTAATATTACTTGTGATAATAATAAGAAAAAATACTCTTACTACAACTACTACTAATAATATGACTGATCATAGTGGGACTAAATAATAATAGTAACAATAATAACAGGAGCACACGTACCTGCCACCATGTAAAGTGTCTCTGATTCGTGGGATTTTGCTGACATTAATTTGACAGACATTAAGGGCCAATCCCATTTCTTTATTTTCACCCCTACCCTTACCCCTCTTTTTCGAGTGCCACAAAGGGTAGGGGTTGAAATACTCCCCTATGAAATGGGACAACCCTTCATCCCCAGAAACGTCATCATTAGTCATCAGTGATGTTGTAAACAGACCTGACGATTTTTTTTTTTTTTTGCCAATAAATCTCAATCTCAAAATGACGTCTTCAGCTGTGGTAATCTGTCTTGCGTGGGCTGTTGGCATCTTTTTGCAGTTGTCAATAGCGAATCGGAAGAATGTAAGGAGAAGAATATGTCTCCGCTGGGCGTCGTGCCTCAGAACGCCCCTCAGCCGTTGTAAAATCACTGTAACCCGCGGCTTCTCTGGGCTTATTGTTTAATTTGACGCCTGGGAGCGCCGGTGAATCAGCCTGAGGTATGAATGATAGACCGTAAACAAGTTTTGTTGGAGTTAGCCCAATGTTAGCCACACAACATGCTAGCCAGCTGGTGTAGTGGTGTAATGTCAAACAAACAATCGCTGACTTTATTGATTTTTGTGTTGACTGTGTGAGAAGTGTGGGAGATTTGTCGTAGCACTCGCTTTGGAGTGTGCCTCTGAAAAACCTCCGTTTGGAGGGCTATATAGCCCTGGCACTCCACGCTCCCCCTCCGCCTCAACAAGAATTGGGACATCCCTACCCCTATGCAAAACGGAGGGGTAGGGGCAAGTGGTAGGGTTAAGAGGTGAATTGGGATTGGCCCTAACAGTGGAGACGGTGACATGAACGGGAACTGGACGTCTCCCCAAAACTCATGAAAAGACGAGAAGAAAACTGGGCCGTGAAGCTGCCAAGACGCCTCCAGCAGCAGCAAAGGAGCTGCAGGAATTAGCAGGGAGTGCTGGTTGTGCAGGTGCTCTTCAGGTACTCTTCATATGTCTGGGCTGTGGGACGGAAACCTTCTCGTACCTTTCAAGAAGGAAACCTTTCCTTGCAAAGGAAAACAGCCAAGCCTGGCTAAAGTTTGCAAAAACCTACATCAAGTCTCCCAGCAGCACGAGGGAAAATGTGTTATGGTCTGATGAGACCGAGGTTGAACTTTTTGGTGAGTTTGAACAAAAGGTGTGTTTGAGGAGATTCTGAACAGTTCCAAATACCAGTTGATTTTGGCACAGAACCCCCACGCCTCTGCTACAAAAGCAGAAAATGAAGAGGAATTTCACCTTTCAGCACGACAGCGACCCAAAGCCTACCTCCAAATCAACAAAACAGCAGCTTCACCAGAACAAGACTGAAGTTTTGGAAGGACCCGGCCGGACCCCAGACCTGAATCCAGTTGAAAATGTGTGTGGTGACCTGAAGAGGGCGCTGCACAGGACACGCCCTCAATCTGACAGATTTGGAGCTTCTGCAAGGAAGAGTGGGCAAATATCGTCAAGTCCAGATGTGCCATGCCGACAGACTCCAACCCAAAAACACTGAAGGCTGTCATCAACTCAACAGCTGCTTCAACAAAGACCTCATCTAAGGCTGGGCATATTTATGCAACCAGGCTACTGTAAGGTTTTTATTTTTATTTTTCCCCCCTAAAAGATGTGTGTGTGTTTTCAGTTGAATTGTCCAGATTATAGGTCACATTAAAGGTGGAAAGAGTCCTGACATCATCTGTCGTGTTCTGGCATTTGAACAGGGGTTTGCTGACTTCTTATATCCACATGAAAGTCATTTCTCTAAGGGTTCATGTTCATTCATTTTTACCAGCGTATACTGTGTATTTGTTTTTGTTTTTTTTAAACTGTGACTTGTTGGCAGGAACAGCAGACTGTAATCTGATCTGGATTAGACTGCTGGAATTCCAACTTAAAGGGCAAATCCGCTCCGAAACACAATTCACATAATGTTATATCCCACAAAAGACATAAGCTCATTTGGGTGTAAAAAATCTCAAACAAGCATTCGAGGAACTTGGCAGTCAAGTGGAACAGCTCCAGGATTTGAAGTTCAAGCCACCGGTTCACTGCCACTGCAAATGGAAATGCAATGAAACACTTGATTTCTCCTCTGCAGTCGCTCCTCTTCCTGCCTGAACAAGAAAACACAAACAAACAAACAAACAAAAAAATCCCATGTGGCCAAACTTCTCCTGTCACTCCCATATACCTGATGGATCTGTGCTTCCAGAAATGTTGTACTAAGAGCAGTAAGACTTTGACCTTTGACCTCCTTGCTGCTGCAGTGTTGACGATGCAGGAACTGGAGCTTATTGTGCTGCTGTGAGACGGTCAGCTGAGACTCTGCAGGGCGACTCTAACTGGGAATTTAGTTCAGAAAATCACCTGAAGAGCTGAACTAAAAACAGACTGATAGCAGCTGGGAAACATCAGGGAGGTTCCTGCTCACAAATTAACAATCATCCAGTCTCTTCACTGTTCAGATCTTGTTTTTTTCAAATCGGGTAGAAAAAAAATCTGTCCGTGGGATGAGATAATCCCACGTTTCCAATAGGGTTTCAATTATTACAGGATTTTTTTCTGGAACAAGTATAAATGTACTGAAACAAGGCAGAAGGTCAGGTCCAGACTGCACAATTTTAGTTGTGATTGTCCAGTTCCAAACAAATTTTTCCAGATCTGCAGCAAAAAGCCTCATCACTGCTTCCGCCCATCTCCAGTGCTCGTTGGTCATGAGCCGTTCAGAGTTCTCGAAGTGAGTCCGGATCTGATGGGACTTCAGGCTCGCTTTGAGAACTCCACTCCAGTCCTGTCAGGTGTGGGTTCACTTTGAGAAATCTACTCTGGACGGTCCCGTCGGGTTCTGGCTCACATCGAGAACTTTACTGTGTAGGGTCCTTTAGCATTCGGGCTCGCTTTGGGAGAACCAGAGGGTCAGGTTCTGGCTCATTTACAGAACTCCACTTCAGTCCTGTCAGGTTCTGGCTCACTTTAAGAGCTCTAGTCTGGCTGGGTGCTGTCGGGTTCTGGCTCACTTCAAGAACTCTACGCTGGAGGGTCCTGCCAGGTTCTGGCTCGCTTTGAGAACCCTACTCTGGAGAGTCCCATCGGGTTTGGGCTCACTTCAAGAACTCGACTCTAGAGGGGCCCTTCAGTTTCAGGCTCGCTTCGAGAACTCTACTCTGGAGACTCCCGCTGTGTTCTGGATCACTTTGAGAAATCTACTCTGGAGGATCCTGTCAGGTTTTGTCTCGCCTCAACAATATCAACTTTAAAGTTCAAATATAAATAATTAATTGGTAAAAATGGCAGGGAAGGTTATGGGAATGCCCACAACCCCTGGCCTGTTCAGCAGGCCAGCAGGATATTACCTGACCCTCCCCATGTGGTGAACTCTGCGTGGATGCTAACAAAGCCTGGCAGGAGGTGCAGGGCGACGTTATAAACACTGAGTCGTCCCTCTGCCAGTTGAACTAGCCTGTGTGCTGGTGGTTTATTGAAAGTCAGATGTGTTGTTGCTTGGAATTTATGTTCTGAAATGTGTATGCTCTGAGGAATATGCCTTCGAATCTTCGTAAGTTCAAACAGTGACTAGTGGCTTGTGCCTAATTTGTCTGGTTGGTTTATCTCAGGCAAACGGTTGAGTATGTGTCTCTGTTTGATGTGTTTTATTGTAATTTCTGGTTTGACGCAGCGATTCCTTTAATCCAAGAGAAACTTTATTGTCTCCTGTTATTTTGCCCACTGTTGTGGGCAAAATAGCCTTTTTCTGACTTCTGACCCGGTATGATTTTTTTCAAAAACTGCA
>NC_043992.1:41148865-41163865 GCF_902150065.1 Myripristis murdjan | reverse complement strand
GTGTGTGTGTGTGTGTGTGTGTGTGTGTGTGTGTGTGCAGTGGAGTGCAGTGACAGTGTGTTTCGCGAGCGCTCAGGTGTGCTGAGCAGTGCCGACTATCCTGCTGCGTATCCCAAGAGCTCCGACTGTGTTTATCGCATTGAGGTGGAGCCCGGCTTCAAGCTCCGCCTCGAGTTCGACCCCAGCTTCGACGTGGAGGATCACCCCGACGTCAGCTGTCCCTACGACTACGTCAAGGTCAGCACACACACACTCTCACACACACACACACACACACACACACACACACACACTCACACACACACACATCTACTGCGACCACCACAGCTACCACCAACGCTGCTGTTTGTGCTGCAGGTCCAGGCCGGCAGCCGCAGCTTCGGGCCGTTCTGTGGCGATAAATCTCCAGGTGTGATCCAGACCGACAGCAACCTGGTCCAGGTGTTCTTCCACAGCGACAACTCAGGAGAAAACCTGGGCTGGAGGCTCACATACACATCTGTAGGTCAGTAAGGAGACCACAGACTGCACATCTGCAGATCAGGGATTTAACTCAGAACTCACAGACTGAACCTAACGGTGCATAGGATCTGGTGTAGGATCAGGTGTAAGATCAGGTGTAGGATCTGGTGTAGGATCTGGTGTAGGATCTAGTGTAAGATCAGGTGTAGGATCAGGTGTAGGATCTGGTATAGGATCTGGTGTAGGATCTGGTGTAAGATCAGGTGTAGAATCAGGTGTAGGATCTGGTGTAGGATCTGGTGTAGGATCAGGTGTAGGATCTGATGTAGGATCAGGTGTAGGATCTGGTGTAGGATCAGGTGTAGGATCTGGTGTAGGATCTGGTGTAGGATCAGGTGTAAGATCAGGTGTAGGATCAGGTGTAGGATCTGGTTTAGGATCTGGTGTAGGATCAGGTGTAAGATCAGGTGTAGGATCTGATGTAGGATCAGGTGTAGGATCTGGTGTAGGATCAGGTGTAAGATCAGGTGTAGGATCTGGTGTAGGATCAGGTGTAGGATCAGGTGTAGGATCTGGTGTAGGATCTGGTGTAAGATCAGGTGTAAGATCAGGTGTAAGATCTGGTGTAGGATCTGGTGTAGGATCTGGTGTAGGATCAGGTGTAGGATCTGGTGTAGGATCAGGTGTAGGATCTGGTGTAGGATCGGGTGTAGGATCAGGTGTAGGATCTGGTGTAGGATCGGGTGTAGGATCGGGTGTAGGATCTGGTGTAGGATCGGGTGTAGGATCGGGTGTAAGATCAGGTGTAGGATCTGGTGTAGGATCAGGTGTAAGATCAGGTGTAGGATCTGATGTAGGATCAGGTGTAGGATCTGGTGTAGGATCTGGTGTAGGATCAGGTGTAAGATCAGGTGTAGGATCAGGTGTAGGATCTGGTTTAGGATCTGGTGTAGGATCAGGTGTAAGATCAGGTGTAGGATCTGATGTAGGATCAGGTGTAGGATCTGGTGTAGGATCAGGTGTAAGATCAGGTGTAGGATCTGGTGTAGGATCAGGTGTAGGATCAGGTGTAGGATCTGGTGTAGGATCTGGTGTAAGATCAGGTGTAAGATCAGGTGTAAGATCTGGTGTAGGATCTGGTGTAGGATCTGGTGTAGGATCAGGTGTAGGATCTGGTGTAGGATCAGGTGTAGGATCTGATGTAGGATCTGATGTAGGATCCAGTGTAGGATCAGGTGTAGGATCAGGTGTAGGATCTGGTGTAGGATCAGGTGTAGGCTGTGTTGAATGACAGAAAATCAAATGCCTCCCGGGCTTGGAGGAGGGACTGAGTCTCAGGTGGGAGGGGCTTGGAGGAGGGACTGAGTCTCAGGTGGGAGGGGCTTGGAGGAGGGATTGAGTCTCAGGTGGGAGGGGCTTGGAGATCCACTCGATGGTGCCCATGCTACAAAGTTGCACAAGCTTTAAACGTTTTGCTCTTTAATGTTTTGTCCTGACAGGAAGTCGGTGTCCGGTCCCAGAGAGCCCAGAGAACTCCCTGCTGAACCCCGTCCAATCAGAGTACTCCTTTAAAGAGCACATCCTGGTTACCTGCAAGCCCGGATACAGACTGCTGAAGGTCAGATAGCCCAGCACAGCCGGGCAGGAAACACCCAGTCAGTCAAGTCACCACACCTGTGGACATGACAGTTAAAACATTACTGCACTATGGTCATATTACTGCTACTAATTATACAACTACTTCTACTGAATATTACTACTACTTACTACTACTGAGTGCCTGGGCTGGTGGATGTCTTCTGTATGAACACACGTCGCCCACTAGTGGCTGAAACTAAACTGAAAGAGATTTAAACCTGACCCATGTCCACTGTCTGCTGTGGGACAGACACACAGCCTGCAGGTCAGTGTTGTGTCCAGCGGGGGCAGCACTGAGCTAAACAGCCTGCAGGTCAGTGTTGTGTCCAGCGGGGGCAGCACTGAGCTAAACAGCCTGCAGGTCAGTGTTGTGTCCAGCGGGGGCAGCACTGAGCTAAACAGCCTGCAGGTCAGTGTTGTGTCCAGCGGGGGCAGCACTGAGCTAAACAGAGCAGAATCTGTGTGGGTCAGTGGGGCTCAATGCTCTAAACTGATCAGTCCATTTGATCCAGATATTGATCAGTAACTGGACTGTTCCTGTCCATATTTCTGCTGCAGACAGGATTATAAACTGAGATTATAATCCATGGCTGTAAAATGCTGTGAGTTTGAGCAGATTAGCACTGGCATTGAGGCTCTGTGCTGCTGACTGGCTGCAGAACCACAGGAGAACCAATCATCTGCTTCCTAAATGTTCCACATTTCCTTCCTCTGAGCTCAGAGAAATGTGGAGCTTCTGAAGCAGCGGCTGCTCGTTTTGATGATCATGATTATCATCTGGAGAGCTGAGTTTCGATTCAGTTGACTCAGTTTGAGCCTCTACGGCGCCCCCTGCAGGTGGAGACACACGTCCTTTCAGGTGGACCATCTCCATGAGTAGATGATCTCTGGCGTGGCTCCGACATGTGGAGGCGGTGTGTCGCCTCAGAGCCGTGCTGTGTTTTGAAGGCCAGGAACTTGTGGATTTGACAATTAAAGGATAACCGCAGAACTACTTTTTCCACACTGCTGCAGATGAATGCCTGCCTGGTGTCTTCTGGATGAAGGTCCTTATCGCCCCCTGGTGGCTGAAATGTGTTAGCAACATTTAATGTCACCATAATAACCAGTTTCTGTAGAAGAAGTCACACAGCTCCTTTGTCCCTGTCCTGGTAGATTGATGGAAAGTCTGTTCTCTCTCTCTCTCTCTCTCTCTCTCTCTCTCTCTCTCTCTCTCTCTCTCAGGATGGAGAGTATTTGGACCACTTCCAGATCGACTGTCAGAGCGACGGCTCGTGGAGCAGCCGTCTCCCACAGTGTCAAAGTAAGGATGCAGTTTAGCTCAGGGGCTTTTCACTGGACCCACATGTTGACCCTCAAAAAGCCGCGGACCCCCCGTCTGAAATGATTTGGCCCTGCAGGGACCCTTACACCTAGAGATATTTTAGTTTGTGTGCAGCATTAAATGTTCATGAAAGGCCACAAAATATGATCCAGCATCAGTGATCTGACCAGTACAGGACACCATCTTCACCTCTGGAGGTCCACTGGTTCAGCTCCTATGGGTAGCATTTCCTGTTAGCTTAGCATAAAGACTTGAAGTCTATGGGAGTTGTTAGCCTGACTCTGTCAAAGTGAAACAATCAACCTCCCAGCAGCTCTGAAGCGTCTGATTCACACAGAGGATCACGTGGAGCTGAAACACACGGCTTGGGAGATATTTTCTTTGAACTCGGCCGGTGTGAGGAGCAGCCAGATGGTGGCGGTGTAACCTCTGAACACATCTCTCCTTCCGTCTGTCGCAGTGATCCTCACACTGCTGAAGGTGGAGGAAGATCCACCACTAACAAACTTCTCCTCAAACCACTCGTTTTTTTTTTCTAGTCAGTTAGAGCACAGGGAAATTAAACCGAGGACCCTCTGGAAGACCCTCAGGGACCCCTGCGGGGCCCGGACCCCACTTTGAAGACCCCCTGCTGTAGATCTTAATTCTCTCCTGTGTCAGTCGAGTAAATAAACTAAACTTGACTGCCTCTGTCTTCAGCTCCTGCCCTGTTTCTTTCCCAGCATGCCGCTCTCTGGTTGCCTGTAATGTTTTTGATCCAGGAAATGAAACTGGTGTGACTGTTTCCCTGATCACAAATGTCATTTAGCCGTTTTCTTCACTGGCAGTACAGGTGCATGATTATGACGGCGTTTCAGGGCCATTATAGGGGAAAAAAACTTGTATGGATAATATTCTAAGAAAAAAACTCAGAATTTCCAAGATTAAAGTGGAAAATTTAGGAGAAAAACATGGAAAATGAGTTTTTCTTATATCTTCTTTTTTGTCCAATGTTCCATTACCCCATACGTTTTTTTTTTTTTTTTTTTTCAGACACTGGCCCTGACATGCCGTCGTACTTGATGCTGTGTCTTTGCATGTGGTTTTAGAATTCACTGAACTCAGATTTTGAGAGTATAAAGTTGTAAATTTTTGAGAAAAAAAATCACAAATTTATTAGAAAAAAATTCTGAGATTATAAAGTTGCAAATTTGTGACCCAAAAAAAAAAAAAACACAAATTCTGAGATTAAAGTTGTGAGTTTATGAGAAAAAAAACTTAAATTCTGAGTTTTTGAGGTCTCAAATTTATTATAAAAAAAATTTCTGAGATTATAAAGTCGCAAATTTGTGACGTTATTGTCTCAGAATGTTCAAGTTTTTTCACATAAATTTGTGAGTTTTTTCTCGTAAATTTACCACTTTACTCTTTACTCTTCAGCCTTAAACTGAAATGTTTTCCTCAGAGGCTCAAACACAAGACGAGCATGTCGAACTGCTGGGTCACCACACCTCCTGCTGTCTGTCTGTCTCTCTGTCTGTCTCTCTCGCCCCTCCAGAAACAGACATGGGGAGGAGCCGGCGGTCTCTGTCCAGCGTACTAACCAATCAGATTGTAGATTAGAGCGACTGTCTCCGGGTCAGACGTCTTTCCATCGGTCGACATTCTGTAGGAAATAGAAATGATCCGTTTTTTACTTTTATAGTTTTATGTTTCCTAGATCTTTTTCATGGCCAGTAGCTCTAGTTTCATCATAATTTTTCCTACAAAAAAACAAAATAAAAACAAAAACACCAGAATCTGCATTTTGTGTTTGTGTGAACAAACTCACATTCTGAAGCTGCGTCCAGGTTCCTCTGCATGTCCAGAGGTTCCTCTCCAGAACGTTCCTCTGCTCTCCTCCCAGAGCGAGCAGTGGGCTTTCAGAGCTGCCACATCACTCCTCCTCCCTTTCCTCCATTCATTCCACTACGATATGAACATGAACTTTCAGAGCCTTCACACTTTCTTCACTCCAGTTTTCCAGCAGCCCAATAAAGTCCTCCACATGAGTTTTCCTAAAAGCAGCAGCACTGTTGGCTTTTCAGGACTTTTTCACACTGAAACGCTCCCTCCTCCTCCTCCTCCTCCTCCTCCTCCTCCTCTTCCTCCTCCTCCTCCTCTTCCTCCTCCGCCAGGGAAAATAGTCCCTAAGCGGGGAAACGTTTTGCTTTCCACAGCCGATCATCAGCTGTGTGGTTTCTGAGTGTTGATGAAGCAGAACATTATGAGGCGGCTGCTTCAACCACAAACTCACAGTCTGACTCTTCTGGGGCTCAAAATAAACCCGTGTCCAGTGAATGTCTTTGGATTCGTGAACCATTTATTCAACATGACTAATAAACATGCTCACCTCAGCAGGTGTAACACAACGGTCCATATTCAGTCCAAACAATAAAGTTTCCATTCATGAACTCAAACATCAGAGCAAACAGAAACTTCCAGCGTTTCCACAGAGACGTGCCTCCCGTCTCACACACCTGTCTGTCAGCACCACCTGCTCAGATACAGGAAATAGATCCTCTCCCCCTGGTGTTCAGTGTGGGAACTGCATGCACACACACACACACACACACACACACACACAGTCAGTGTTTCAGATGGATAAAGGAAGATAAAATAACACAAACATGAACTCTTCTTCTTGATTCACACGCCCTCATTTCAATATGCAACACTCAGACAGTAGGAAGGGAAAACACACACACACACACACACACACACACACACACACACACACACACACAGGTATTCAAATGTGTAAAGTATGGATGTGTATTCTGAATAAAACACACAATCAGTGCAAATAAGTGGACATTTTTTTTTCCTTCTCAAAATGTTCTGCTGTAACTTTCCTCAAACAGCAAAACCACAGAAGAAGAAAACAAAAACTTTTGTGCAAGAATAAAAAATAAGCAAGATCTCGCCTTCTCTGTGCATCTGGAAGTAAGACTTCATCATTTCTTCACCTCCTCGTCTCTGAGCTTCGAACCACCGTCGCCCGGCGGCCGTCGCCCGGCGGCCTGGTCCCGCGGCCTGGTCCCGCGGCCTGGTCCCGCCCCGACGAGAGCGGCTAAAGTCTGCAGAGCCGGCAGCGACTAACTCCTGCAGAGCTACGGACCACAGGGTTTTTTATTCCTTTGGACGCCACTTTGTGCGTCGTGGGCTTCACCTGCCTCGGACTGACACCTCAGTTTGGTCAGTTTTTGGCGGGCCTGTCCCGCTGTGTGTTGGACCCAATGCAATTCTCCGCCAAAACGCTATGGGGCGCATTTTTTTTTTTCTGCAGACCTACAGACCCTGTGGCGTTCGGTCGCTCCTCTACCTGTCGTGGTGCCGGCAGCTCCAGTTTTAAAAGGAGCAGCAGATCCAGATCCAGCAGGATCCAAACTTTCCAAACAATTTGAAATAAAGCGACGAGTCGAGATGTGATCACAACAGCAGCTCTTTTAAAAATGACGCTGCCAGAACAACAACTGGATGTGACGCCCGAGGGGCGACATGCTGTAGTTCGGCGGACCAATCACAGCTCTTGTTGTCAGTGGGGGGCCGGCGCTGGGGGCTATGGGGGGTCTGCGTAGTTACAGTTTCTCGGAGGCAAGGCTCTGCGGCGGTCGCACAACCCCCGTACGCTCCGCTTACGCAGAAGCATAATCCAGCCTTCAGCTGCACCCTCACCCCGCCCACAGCCAGGTAAGCCCCGCCCACAGCCAGGTAAGCCCCGCCCACCAGCCTTAGCTCCGCCTCAGAGCTGGGTCAGCCCTGTCTGGCCCTCAGCAGCTGGAAACTGGCCGGGACAGTCCCACCGAGGAGCAGCAGAGACGCCATTTTTCCATTTCTACCAACTCTTTTTTCCACTTTGGTCCAGCTGGTCCTCCTCTCTCTCTCTCTCTCTCTCTCCTCCCTCTCTCTCTCTCTCTCTCTGTCTCTCTCTCTCTCTCTCTCTCTCTCTCTCTCTCTGTCTCTCTCTCTCTCTCTCTCTCTCTCTGGCTGTAATGTTTAACTGGATGTTGAAAATAATATTTCATTCTCCCTCCCTTACAGAGGTGGATTGTGGGAGCCCCAAGGTGGTTGCCATGGGCGACACGGTGTTCGGTAGTCATGACAACAGCACACTGTTTGGCGCTACTGTCCAGTACGTCTGCAAGGACGACGCCTTCCAGCTGCACCCCAACATCAACAGTCAGCTCCCTCATTATTATTATTACTATTCTTATTGTTTTTATATAAAGCAACAACCTCTTGAAGCTTTCAGTCTGCAAATGTGTGTGTGTGTGTGTGTGTGTGTGTGTGTGTGTGTGTGTGTGTGTG
The DNA here is from genome assembly GCF_902150065.1 of Myripristis murdjan. Classification (NCBI taxonomy): domain Eukaryota; kingdom Metazoa; phylum Chordata; class Actinopteri; order Holocentriformes; family Holocentridae; genus Myripristis; species Myripristis murdjan. The sequence continues at coordinate 41,156,112 of NC_043992.1, read as the reverse complement.
TGTGCTGCAGGCTCCTACAGCTGTGGGCAGACGGGGGAGTGGACCAACTCAGAACTAGGAGCTGCAGTCCCCAGCTGCCTCCCAGGTCAACACCACTCCCTGTTTACACACACACACACACACACACACACACACACACACAGGCTCCACCTGTGCTGCCCCCTGCTGGCCGTGTCTCAGGCCTGCAGCTGATCCCCTCAGCAGATTCTACAGGAACAAGGAGATCCTGCTGATCTGACCCAGAATCAGCAGATTGTTTTCTTCTGAATCGGCCCAAGTCACAGCAACGTCTCTTCAGAGTCCAGATGCTGAGGAGGAGGTTGGGGTTCTGGACTCAGACCAGCAGGATTTCCTTCAGACTGGATCCCACAGGAGGAGAACAAACTGGTTTCACTGGTTTTTCTCTAAATTTATGAGGTTTTGTTTACATAAATTTACCACTTTAATCTTGGTAATTGTATTTTTTTCCTGGAGTCTTACCCCCCTCCCCCAGCTCTGTCGTTTTTTCCTCTCCTCTCCTTTCTCTCATGTCTCGTCCTTTTTTTAATTCAGGCTGCAGCTCCACAATAAAAGCCCTTCCTGTGTGTGTGTGTGTGTGTGTGTGTGTGTGTGTGTGTGTGTGTGTGTGTGTGTGTGTGTGTGTGTGTGTGTGTGTGTGTCCCTGCAGCGTGCGGCCAGCCCTCTCAGCCTCTGCCCGGCCAGGTGAAGCGCATCGTGGGCGGTCGCAGCGCCGAGCCCGGCCTGTTCCCCTGGCAGGTCCTGCTCAGCGTGGAGGATCTGACCCGGGTCCCTGAGGACCGCTGGTTCGGCTCCGGGGCCCTGCTGTCCGGCTCCTGGGTTCTGACCGCGGCCCACGTCCTGCGGTCCCAGCGGAGGGACAGCAGCGTCGTCCCCGTGGCCCCCGAGCACATCAAGGTCTGTGGCAGCTGAAGCTCTGGGTTTAATGCCGTCTGCACATGATGCAGACATGACAGCCTGCATGTGCTTTGAAGTTGTGTACAAATGCTGCCCAAGAACTTTGACCCCAGTTGGCCTGATGGGGGCGCTATAATTAAAGGTAAAAATTGCTAACTCCTACGCTGGAAGTGACACAAACTGAAGCTGCTCTTTGTTGTTGCGGCTTTATTCATAAATTTTTTTGAAGTCGATGTTTTGGTTTTATTGTACAGCAAATATTTTTCTCCCAAAACGTCTCACAGAAACTGAGTCTGGTCAAATGAGAATATGCACATATATACACATATTCTCCCAAAACCTCTTAGAGGGACATTTTCACTTGTTTTTCTGAGTCGTTCTTATTTGTGTTGCCAAAATATTTCGCCTGGAGCCTTTTGACCTGCAAAACATCCTCACCCAGAAGGACGTTCTCATTTATTTTTGTGAAATATTTTAAAGGAAAATTTCCTTTTTTTTGAATGACAGTTGTGGAACGTTTTTACTTGTTTTGGTGGACAAGCTTGGTCATGTTTTTGTTTGTTTGTTTGTTTGTTTGTTTGTTTGTTTTTAGCAATCCTGCGTCCCACCAAGCTGAGGTTATTATCATTAATGAAAATAATGAAAACTAGGTATGAAAAAATATTTTCGTTATGTGAAATAAAGATGCAAACAAAGCTTTACAAAAAAATAAAGGTACCTAACTGAGGCTGTATGTATGACGGCGTGTTAGGGCCATTAAAGTTACGAGACAAAAACTGAACATGCCGGCCGGACAGCCGAGCGTGTGATGAGGTCGCCCAGCTGATGGCGCTGTGCCCTGGTTACCTGCCGCTTCCTCCCCTCAGGTGTTCCTGGGTCTGCACGACGCCAGAGACAAGCGGCGCGCCACCAACCGCTCCGTGGAAAAGGTTCTGCTCCACCCGGAGTTTCAGCCGCGCAACTACAACAACGACATCGCCCTGGTGAAGCTGAGCGAGGGGGTGGAGCTTAACCAGGTCATCCGCCCCGTCTGCCTCCCGCCGCCACAGAGCAAGGTGAGCGCCAAGAAGGCTACGGCGGCCTGTTAGGGCCACTGCAGGAGCCGGGGGGGGAGGGGCGTGAGACTCTGAGAGAAAAATGAAAGAGGTGAACACAGACACAGTGAGCTGGACTGATCCTCTGGAGGGTTTATTTTTGTTGTTTTTGGTCGGGGGAGAGAAAATATTTCAAAGCGTAAACATTATTGGAAAAAGTCGTTTTAGTAAAATAACTTTCCACAACCTCTGTGTGTCTTCAGGACAGCCTCCCCACCCCCCTGCCCAACTCCCTGGGCGTGGTCGCCGGGTGGGGCATCTCCAACCCCAACACCTCCTCCTCCTCCTCCTCCGGCGACCCCTCCACCCTGACCTCTGACCCCGCGGCAGCCGCCGACCCGGGCATGACCTCTGACCTCCTGCAGTACGTCAAGCTGCCGGTGGTGCCGCAGGACGAGTGCCAGGCCAGCTACGCCTCGCGCTCCCTCGACTACAACATCACCGACAACATGTTCTGCGCCGGATTCTACGAGGGGGGGCGGGACACCTGCCTGGGGGACAGCGGGGGGGCGTTTGTGATGGAGGACGGGGCCAGCCGGCGGTGGGCGGTGTTCGGCTTGGTGTCGTGGGGCGGGCCGGAGGATTGCGGCAGCCAGAGGGTGTACGGCGTTTACACCAGGGTGGCCAACTATGTGGAGTGGATACAGAGTCAGCTGGATACTGCCCCCTGGTGGTGAGACGGAGACGCACACGGCTCAGTCGCTGCCGCGTAGAAAACCAGCACTTCGCCATTTCTGTGCTCGTTATTCAGCCGAAAAAACAAAAACACAATGGTCCGAAAATTTCTGATGGGATTATTTTATAATGTTTATATTGTTTTTATGTTGTTAGCATGACACCATATTAGGGCCACTGTAAAAGGGGGGGGTGGGAGGGGGGGTATGTAAATTTTCTCAAAATTTACATATTTGAGAAAAAAAATGCAAAAATTCTGAGATTATAAAATCACTAATTTGTGAGAAAAAAACCCAGACATTCTGAAATTAAAGTTGTAAATTTATGAGGAAAAAATGTACAAATTTGTAGGAAAAAACACACAAATTTACAAGAAAACACCTTGAAAATTCTGAGATAATAAAGTCAGCTTTTTATTTTATTTTATTTTTTTTGCTCATAAATTTGTGAGCTTTCTCTCAATCTCAGAGTTTTTTTTCCTCATAAATTTACAATTTTAATCTCAGAAATGATGAGTTTCTTTCTAGAAATGTTACCTCCCCTCCCCCGGCTACATGATTTTTTCCCTCCCTACAGTGGCCCTAACACGCCGTCATGCATCTTGATGCTCTTCTTCTTGACTCTGGATCATCAAATGAGGCCAAAGACCTGAAAGCATTTGAAAATGTTAGTCAGAGAAACAGAGTGAAAATAACACACTCCACTGTCTGTCCCAGCTTGTTTCTTACACTCCTCATCTTGTTGAATGTTTCTGGAGAGTGCAACGTGACGCGCACCGAGAAACTGGACAGACGACAACACACACGTCTGATCTGCTGCCCGACTCCATCCACAAAGTTTGTATCCCTGACTGGATGAGCTGGTTTGACTGGAGGTCCAGGTGGAAATTTTTGAGAAAAAAACTCCTGAGATTATGAAGAAAAAACTCCCAAATTCTCTTAAAGTGGTACATTTATGAGAAAAACTGAAGAAAAACCTGTGAAAACCAGTTTGTTCTCCTCCTGTGGGATCCAGTCTGAAGGAAATCCTGCTGGTCTGAGTCCAGAACCCCAACCTCCTCCTCAGCATCTGGACTCTGAAGAGACGTTGCTGTGACTTGGGCCGATTCAGAAGAAAACAATCTGCTGATTCTGGGCTCAGATCAGCAGGATCTCCTTGTTCCTGTAGGATCTGCTGAGGGGATCAGCTGCAGGCCTGACACACGGCCAGCAGGGGGCAGCACAGGTGGAGCCATGGACAGAGAGGAGGAGGAAAACTAGTTTTCATAGTTTTTGTCTTGTAAATTTGTGACTTTATAATCTCAGACATCGAGGGTTTTTTTTCTTGTAAATTTGTGACGATTTTTCTCTGGAATTTCTGACTTTAATCTGGGAAATTCTGAGTTTTTTTCTCGGAATATGACCCTCCTGCCCTGACGCTATAACATTTGGCCCTAATGTGCCGTCGTACGCTCACAGACTCTCTCTCGAGCTAAACGCCGCCCTCATGATTTCTGGTGCTGCTGCTGTGTTTGGCTCGTATCCGGAAGCTTCCTGTAAACCTGAACAAACATGGAGGAGATGAACGCAGAGACCTGAGGCCTGTACCATAAAGCTGGATTTCGGCTTAGCGAGCTAACTTCAGGCTTAACCCTGGCTTTTCTGTACCATAAAGGTGGTTTACTTTTTATCGGGCTACGTTGCCGTGGTAACGTATGCTGAACACCTGACCTGCTCCTGAGCAGGTTAAGTTCAGGATAAGAGCTCAGCAGGTAGAAAAGCCCCACCTACTGACCAATCAGCTCTTTTGGAAAATGGCCTGCCCATTTTCCCTTTCTTCTTCTTTTATAAAATTAAAATTAATACATTTTACAATTCTTCTTGTAGGCTTTTTTTTTTGTTACTCATGACTGCACTGTCCAACCAAAAATTTATCTTGTAGACTGATGTAGCCTAATTTTTTTTTTTTTTTTTTTTAATGTTTTTGAAAATAAATGAGGGGAATTTAATTCAGAGGGTTAAATAAAAGCCTGATAAAATCCAGGCCAGCCTCTGGGCTCCTTTAGGTTTCCATTAGTTTGCTCATATTTAGTATTTAGGCTGGCTGCCCTGAAAAGTCCACATGGGAGTTGATGCTAAATGTTTTACTGTCTTTAAGTGACAGTGAAATAATATTTTAACCAGCAGAATAAACACGAGGTGTCAGATGCTTTATAAAATGAAATATCAAAACCAGTTGAATCAAAGTGACGATTCTGCTGAAACTCAAACTGAGGGCAGCGGTCCAGCGAGGGTCGCCCCTCACTGTGAGAGAGGGCCAGTTCCTCTGCAGGAGTGTACGGCTGAGTGGGAGACACATTCATTTACTGAATACAAATGTTACTGTAGTCAGATCTACTCGTGCCGTCATGGTGGGGAAGTCAGATTATAATCCCACTAATTTACGCATTGACACAGTCGTGATTTTTTGCCACCATTCCTTGCGGCTTTTGGCAGCTGCAACTGTGTTGCTTTTTGCCTGGATTATTGATTTATATTCCTCGTATTTATTAATGATTATTGTCTGCTCCTCCGTCATTGTAAAGTATGCGGCTCGGGTGGATTTTTCCATGTCTGCGATTGGTCGCATGCAGCAAACTCCGCCCTTTTTATGTGAGCGCGCACAGATCTAGATTGGAAAGTCTGGGTTGAATTAGTGAGTTGATAGTCGGCTTAATGGTACCGAAAATCCTGAGTGCTGATGTCTCGTTAAGTGAAGCCAGATAAGTAAGAGAAAGCCCGACTATGTTAATCCAGCTTTATGGTACAGGCCTCTGAGCCTTCAGACTGATCACTCCAGGGTTTCCAGCTTCACTCTGTTTTCCAAAAGCCCGCCGTCCGCTCTGAAATACCCGACAATGCACAGCGCCACCTGGGGGCCTCAACACGCCGCGCCACATGACGATCCTGCGACGTCGTTTTCAGGAAGCTGGCAGGCAGCCGTGACGTTTACACGGCAGGGAAAGTGTTTTTGAAGCTTCTTAGTGTTTTCATGAGCTCACACATTAGTAATTCACACACACACACACACACACACACACACACACACATACTTCCCTCAGGTGTGCCCGCACATTAAAAAAGAATTGTCCTGGGACGCACGGATGTGTACCACTAATCTGGGCTGAGGCCTGACCCTTTGCTGCCAGGGCCGGATCCACCAGGGTGGCCCGGGCTGGCAGCTGCCACCCGAAAAACAGGCTCTGCCACCCCAGTTTGGGCAGTCTGATAGACCTGTCTGGATCTGAGCAGCGACACAAAGAGAACCACCGAGCCAAGCAGAACCAGACCAGCCTGACTTTTACTGTCTGAACAAACTAGAAGAACCACAGACACTCAGTGTTTTTCCACTGGTACCGCGCCGTGCTGCGCCGCGCCGCGCCGTCAAATTCACGGTTCCGCATAAGCAGTACCACTAAGCGCAGATGGCAGAGCATCTGTGAGGATGATGATGATGGCAGCAGGGGGGTCAGACGGCTCGCCGACCGGCCGACCCGCCTGACGCTGACCGGTGGTTTTTTTATTCAACAAGATTTTGTCCATTAAAAAAAAGCAGCAAAAAGCTAATGTAGGCTAACAACTGACTGCTCCTCTTGTTACTATGACAACTCCATGGCAACGAGCGCGCCTCTCTAATTCTATGACGCCGACCCGCTGGTACCATAAACAATAGAAACACTCCAAGACCCTTCACAGCACGGCTCTTTATAGTGGAAATGAGCTAAAAGACACTGTCTATCTATCTATCTATCTATCTATCCATCTATCTATCTATTCATCCATCCATCCATCCATCCATCCATCATCTATCTATCTATCTATCTATCGTCCCCCCTTTAGCCCCCATGAATGCTGATTATTTCTCTGAGTCTGCCTGCCTGTCTGCCCTCCCTGTCTCTCTCTCCGCTGTCCTCCCTGTCTCTCTCTCCGCTGCCCTCCCCGTCTCTCTCTCTGCTGTCCTCCCTGTCTCTCTCTCCGCTGCCCTCCCCGTCTCTCTCTCTCCTGCCCTCCCTGTCTCTCTCTCCGCTGCCCTCCCCGTCTCTCTCTCCGCTGCCCTCCCTGTCTCTCTCTCCGTCACAGAAGTGGAAACGGTGTTTGCCTCCTCCTCAGCGTCTCTGTCTTACCTGTTTATTTTCATCTGAACATTTACCTCGTTTATGTCACTGTTTTTTTTTTTTTTTTTTTTTTTTTTTTTATGCCGGCGGCTGTTTCTGTATCTCGGCTGCTGCTGCACGTGGCGACTGCACCGCCTGGTCGCCTGCGTCATATCATGAAATATTAATCACCTTGGGAATGAACTGAAATAAATAAATAAATAAATAAAAAAGCGTCAGGTGTCCTCTTGGTTTGCTCACTCAGATCTGCATGTGAGGCGGTGAAGGACAAACTCAAACAAACTCACTGAGCACATTTTACATTTTACATTTTACATTTCACACACGAGTCGTCGGACACAGACAGATTAAAAAAAAAAAAAAAAAAGCTGTGACTCAGGTGACAAAAGCAGAAAAAAACAAGTAATAATTTACACGTTAATGAGAAACTA